>NC_045639.1:101989840-102289898 GCF_009829145.1 Chiroxiphia lanceolata
AAGTGCAGGCAGGATTGGAGAGCTGGAAGAGGACTGGGCTGTAGATCCCAGCTGTACCTGTGTTACTGCTTTGGTGCAGGAGGGGTGGGAGAGATCTCTGATAAATGCTTGCTGACTGGCTGTCTTACCCCCTAAAGCCTGGGAATTAATTGTCTTCATATTGATTTCATCAGCAAATGGAGTGTGGTCACAAAATGTAGTAAATCTGCTACAGTAAAAATGAAATGGATTCAGCTACAGAATTTTTCATTCCACAAAATATGATGTTTGGTCTTCATTGAATTTAAAAGGGAATGTAATTTGACATTTTATTCAATGAAATGCCAGTGGAAAAATAATTTAGGAAAAATATTAGTCTTTTGTAATTTGGGGAGGAAACTTCATTTTAAGGATTTACCATCAAAAAATTATTTTGTGGCCTGTCAGTATTAAGGCATGTGTCCTTATGGGTATATATCATGTCTCATTGTTTGTTATGTACCATTACTACCTATATGTTAGGATGGTTAGTTATCTAGTTCTGATCATTTGTATTGAAATCACTGAGGCAGGTTGTTTTTAAGTATTTTTTTGTTTGTTGGGTTTTTTTTCCTAGGTTAAAATACCTTCACTCTGAATTATAATTAAATATTTTAACACTGTAACAAGGAGCACAATAGATATGTCAATTTAAGTGTCTCAAAATAGAAACTTTGGGATGTAAAACCTTGTGCTGATTGGTTTCAGAATATACTAGGAGTACCTTCCTTGAGTTTTCCTGTGTCTTCTAAATGTTTTGAATCTGAAGAAAAGAGCTTTTTTTCTTTTGTTTTACTTGGGTTTTAGTTGTTTTTTTTGTTTTGAGTTTGACCAAGTATATTTGACAGACTCTACTCCTCAGTTACAGAGTGAGGTAAGAGGATTGAATGATCCCTGTTCATCACTATAAAGATAGTGAAAGATGAATTTACCAGCAAAGTGGCAGCTGAATGTAGGACTGATAGAAGATAGCACGTGCAAAAGGCATTTCAAAGCAGTCAGGTACTAAATGACGTATTTTTTGGAGTACCTGGGAAATTACTTCAGGTTGTCCTCTTGAATTGGTGACCTTTTAAAGATCATAGGCTGGGTGTCTAAGGAAAGAGGTTTGGTTTTGCAGGTTATCTAGTTTTTTGGTTGATTCCAGATGTTTAACAACTCTGTGGTAGTGTTCACCTCCAGCCATATGTTTTCTCTGCACCCTGAATAAAGTGTGACTTAGTAGGAGAGTGGGCCCTGTCATGCTCCAAATCCTTCCCATGATGGTAAGGGAGTTGTCTACCTAAACAAATGTAAATTTTATTTTTTATTTCTCATTGCATCTCAAGCATCTTTATCCCTCCAGCTCTGCAGGATGCTCTGGTTGAGGGTGATGATGTCTCTGCCTGGACATCCTGGCATCCTGGGAGAATGGAGCAGCATCCACCTCCCATGACAGCACCCATGCAGAATACAGGATTTGTTGCACCTAAATTCAAGTCAAAATTTGTAAGAAGTGGTTTAATAATGGGAATATCAGCAGACCCCTGAGTACAATGCTGCTGCTGTATGCTTTCATAAATCTGAGGTTTAGGGATGACAGTTATGATGCATGGCTTTGGGAGTATGTGAAACTGCAGTCATTAAACAAAAATGGGCTTTTAAACTAATGACAGCTGCCTAAGTGGTTTTGCAGTGAAACAGATTCCCTTAGGCTACCATTCTTCAAATAAAACAGGTCCTATTAACTTTAAAAAAACAGGAAAATATTTTGTTTTGGTGCTGTAGCACTGCTTTACATTCTTCCCAAAGGTCAGGCTGCTAAGTGTTTGCTAGGCTTTAAGCCGGAGGTGTTAGAAAATAATGAATGGCAATGTTTCCAGTAATTCATACACTGTTATTCCCCTGAAATAACTCACGTGCAATACCAAGGATTCACACGTGTTCCAAGATGGGTTTCCAAGTTAGTTTGGGGACACTTTTCTCCGTGTAAACTCAGCTGTGTTTAACTGAGTAGGTAGTTCTGCGCAATGTCTCTGTTATACGGAATTTTATCCAAAGTTCTTCATCAAAACTTATTCCAACTCCTGCTCGTTTAAAATGATACACAATAAAGCAATGTATTTCCTTGTTTCCTTTGAAATCATTATTGCCAGCCTAAAGCTGAAGATGTAAAGATGCCTTTTTGCCTTTTCCCTTGTGCCAGAGGTCCTGGTGGACAATGATTTAAGATGCGTTGGTTGGTTTCCTTGAAGACATGTTTTAAGAGGGTTGACGTTTGCAAAAAACCAACCCATTCTCAGTCAACCACTTTCACATCTTTTTAACTTTTACTTTTCCCCTGCCCAGGCTTGATTTCTTCTGAAAATAGCTTGTTTTGTTTCTGTCTCCCTGTCCCCCTCATTCTTCATCTTTATCAGAACTCATCAGGGATTTTGTTCTGTCTCTTGTTGCCAGGAATAGAGGAGAGGACAGGGCAACCCAGACTGTGAAAGGATGCCAAACAGCAGAATTCGGTGGTTTTGCATCATCTCTCTTCATACCATACTCAACTTAAAGCTCACTTCTCTCCTTATAAACTCAGTTTCAGCCTGGGGCTGGCCTTGCTTGCTGAATAACTCCAGATAACTCTGATTTTTTTTATAAAGCAAGCAGTTCTATTAGAAATGTATGTGAAATCTGTTGAGAGCAGCCATATTTCTCTTTCTCCATGTCATGACGTGACAGTTTAGAGCTGGATGTTGCAATACTGTGTAGTGTTTCTAGGAGCCCTGCAAGACTGAGCAGAGTCTGGGAATGATGGGATGGAGGTCCAGAGGTCTCCTCCCAAGTCAGAGGTGTTGAGTGCAGCTTTCAGAACCTGATGAATTCTCTTCTGAATGTCACCTGCAGTCCTGGCTCTCTGCAGGCTTTGGCTATCCTGCAAGACCCGAATAACTTACCTTTCCACCACTTTTCTTGTTTGCTTTCGTAGTCTGTCCTAACCATAAACGTATTTTTTGTGGGCAGTTCTTTGTGGAAGAGGAAGGCTGTCTAGTTGTGGTGACTTCAGCCATATTCTCTTCTTCCTAGGGAGTATGCTTGAGTCAGGAGAGAAGAGTGGAAGAAGAAGCGTTAAATTAACTATAACATGAACTTGAACAGATGGCTGACCTCTGTAACACCAAGAACTGTTTAATTTTAGAAATTTGCAGGCTGTTTCAAGTTTGTCATGCTCCTTACAACCATCTGAGCATAGATACACAGCACGATTTATTAGCTTACTGCAAAACTTTGTTTAATTTCCCTGCTGTTTGAAACAGTGAGCTTTAGATGGAATAAGTGGGATCCTGGAGTATTGATGGGATCGGCTCCCTTTGTGCCAACGTCCATTCAACCACTGAAGGCTGAGGGAGAAGGGGTGCTACTGGTCATGCTGGAAGGAGCTCAGCTCCTCTGCTTCAGTAGCTTCCCCAGCATGCTCAGCCTTTGCACAGACAAGGGCCATGGAACAGTTAATTATGGGCAGGGAGGAGACAGATGATCATCCTGCCCCAAATCACTTAAACGTCTTAAGAGTCTACCCTTGCCTGTCTGAACGAGCCAACTAATCTTTCAGTGAGCTGCACAAGTGAGCACTGAGCTATATGTGGTACGAAGACAGAGACGACAAAAAGTGATCAATTTCCCTTTTCCTACCTCTACCACAGCAAAAAGCTGTGCACTGTTTGCCTGCTTAATGGTGGAAGAACATCACTGTTTGAAGTAAATTTTTACTGGCTATGGTGGGTTCTTGTCCTTTTGGAGGCTTTTAGGTCAGGGGTGCATCACTTGAAAATGGATGATATAGGCCAAATGGGTGGTGGTTGGATGCCAAAATTCTTGGAGAAATTATTTGAACAAAGAGGTATTGGACTAGGTCAGTGGTTCTCAGTGCTTTTAGTGAGATCACAGCAAATTCCCAGGAACTGTGCTTCACACACTTGCATTATGATTTGAAGGAGCAATGTCTGCATGGTGACCACACATGAAGTCTTTGGTGCTGTCCTGGAGACCCAGTGGGATGAGTGTTGCCAAGGGTCCCATCTGGGATTCAGTGAGTCAGAGGTGGAGGAACAACTGTGAAGTGCTTGAAAAATGTCTTTATAAGGAATGTGCCATGTCAGTCCACTAAAAAGTGAAAGAAAAAAAGATCTATATCAGTATTGCATGTATGTCTTCTATAGAGATCTGGCTTATCACTACAGTTGGCTTTTCTTAATTACTGCTAATACTTCTGCAGGCTATGCAGAAGATGGAATATTGCTGGCCTGAAGTCAGGGCACAGAGGGTTCTATGGAGGCCACTCGGAGACAGGCCATCTGCAAGTTGTATTTAATTTTTTTCTTGGTTGTCTTCTCTAAATAAAAACGTGATGCTGTGAGAATGTCCATTCCATCCTATTGCTTCACTCCACCAAAGCTGCGGTTTTCTGACAAAATGTTTTTGAAAGTTATATTTGGCAAATGGCTGTTGACTTAATTCCTCTCCTGTCATTGCTGCTTGTCTGTGAAACCCAGATCTCTTTGCGTGCAAGCTCAGCTGTAGCTCAGTTCAGAGCATTCTTTAAACCATAGTTGCTTTCTGCTCTTGTTTGCTTTTTTTGACTCCCTTTCTCTGATGATGGGGGAACATATTGATGTACTTCATATGTGATGAAGGTAAATCCAGTACCTGCAGAGCCAAGGGCTGTTAGGAGCTGCGACAGCTGTGTGGTCAGGTTTCCTTGCTTACCCCGAGCGTTGGAGCTTCAGCACTCTTGGCATCCTGTAGCTGTAACACAGGGAGTATATCGAGGATTAGCTTTGCAGCAGTGTGTGTCTTCTGCCTGCTGAAAACCATGTGAAGCTCCATGAAGGAGCAGAGACCCATGTTGATTCCCCAAATCCTTAGCCAACAAGGGAGACTTCTTCATCATTACCTTCAACAAAACTGACTTGTCAAGAGGAGACTTTTTTTTTGGTTTGGTTTGGGGTTTTTTGGTTGGTTTTTTTTGTTTAAGAACAGTAACTTGGGCTTGGTGCTCTCTATGAAGTGAACTTTTCTGCTTGGGATGTTGGAATTTGTTTTAGAAATAAAGTAGTTCTTCATCATGGAACTCTGTGGAAAACTATGCTGTTTAAATCGCTGGGGGAAAAGGAACAGTCCCTTCATGACACTGGTTGTTGTCATGTTTTTCTTAAACTGATACATTTAAGACTGTCTCTGAGGAAAAGTAGCTTAAGCAAGGCATAACATGCTTTGCCCATAGTTATAGTAATGTAACCGAGCTTTGATCACCCTTGCCTAGCAGTGGATGTTTCTGAAGAAAGCACAGGGACTGTAGTTAGAAAGGGAAATGCAATTGCAAGAGCAAAAGAGCAAACAGTTGTTTATATTCTATAAAATTGGTACTCATTGCTCTCTTGTTCACCTTCTTTCCTTAAGGTTTTCTCATTAGAAGCAGTTTCTGTAAATACTATCTCTTCCTTTACCCTTGGAGAGATCTCAAATAGCTGGCCTGGAATTAGTGTCTGGGTAATCAGTAAATTTTAATCTACATGATGGGTTTTTTCCTCGAAGTTCATTCTTTCTGTGTTGGAGAAAATACATCTAAAGCAAATGTTAAATGAAGAAAGGTTGGATTCTACTTAATTCACTGTTACTATATGCTATTACAATTTTGCAATATGGATGTCTTCCAAAACAATTACAGTTATTGCTAGATTGACACTAAATGATTAATCTACTAGCAGACAGCCGGTGCAGTAGTACCTTTGAAAGAATTTTTAAGCCTCTTCCCTGCTGTTCTTTCCCTGCAAGCCTGGTTGAAAGATAAGACCATAAAATAAATTGTGATATGTAGCCTGGTTCTCTTTCAGTCTACTCTGCTTGAGTGTTGGGCTTCTGTCTTGCACTGAAAAGTGTGTAATGAAAGGGTTTAAAGTCTGCCCTCATTCAGAACATTCAGTCTTGTGTTTCATTTGAGCCATATGCTTAAATTATCATGAGGCTCACTGAATTTGTTCATGGGCTTAGATGCATTCTTAATCTGGGTGTATAACAATGCTTGAAAGATTTTGATGATGGGAGATACAAGTATTTTTATTTGTGTTAGTGGCATCAGGTGCAGAGCATGAGAAAATATTCATTGATCATCTCATTGTCTGGAGCAGTCCTTGTAGTGGGAATACCTACTTATATCCTGGTTTTCTTCTCAGAAGATCTCTGCCTTTGCTATGTTATGCAGAGGGAGAACTTCTCAGTGCTTAGTTAAGGAGCTGAGCCTGCAGCTGAATTTGGGGAGGTGACTAAACACTGTAAAATGCAATGTTTTGTGAGAGAAAAGGGAAAACTGGAGAGAAGATTCCACTTTGGTTCCTCATCCATTCTGTAAACTTGTACATTTTTATACTTTTACAGCTACAAGTTATAACACTGTGTACCACGTTGCATCAAGACAACTGACTCAGAATCCTCCAACACCTGTTGACGCCATGGACCTGCCTATGTGCTAGTTCTGGTTTTAATTGTCTTTCTGTTTAAAGTGATGTCTTCAAATCTGATCTGAGGTTAGAGGCTAAGCTGTTCCTCATTACTCTGAATAGCAATGATATGTTTGGTTGTACATCCAGTTGAGTTGGCTTGGAGATGATGAGCAGCCCTGGAGCTGGGCATAAGTCGTGGAGTTACTCATAGCTTCTTACCTTTTCCTTAAGTTGTCTTGGTTAATAATACAACATAATAATAATTCTGGACAATAATAGGTTTGCTTCCCTGGCTTGTGTGATGTCAATTCTGTTGTGGCAGAGGTTTTGAGTTTAACTCTCAATAAACGGCAGGAACAAAACCAGCTGCTGGGTGCATGATTGAATATGACTCGATGGAGCTACAGCTTATTTTCTCTGCACTTGGGAATATTTTCTCATCCCTTAAAGGCAACTGTGTGCTCTGACAGCAGTGCTTTATTGGAGGATGAGAAAACTTAAACACTAGCTCATACTGCCCACTTTTGTAGTCCCAGCTTTCTCAGCTTTTCTTAATTACATGTGGTGGAAGAAACAGTCCTGCAGTGCTTATAAATGATGTAATTTGCATTTGCTCAGGATGCTGAAGTTTGGGAGTGAACTCCAGGGATATCTCTGTTATGTTAAGGTTGTTCAGAGCAAAGCTTGGTTTTTGTCTCAATGTATTTGCTACCAAATTTTAATAGGTAAACATGAGACAGACTGCTTTCATCCAGAAACAGATTATTATTGTTTTGATGATGTATCTTTGGTTCCTCTTCAAAAAAGACTCAAATGACCAGTGCTTATAAATAACCACCTTCCCCTCCTGTAAACCTCCAAGTGTGGAAGAGCTTTGCTGATGTCAGAAAAGGGATGTGAAGATGCTGGAGGAGAGCACCAAGAGCACCCTTGCCTCTGGATGCTGTGGGATGAGGATACAGGTGGCAATTAATCCCATTTAATCTTATTTTTAAGATATTTTTCTAAACACATCGTGAGAATCTCTCATCATCCTGTTTTTGAGGTTACTCTGTGAGCTGGTTGTGGTGAGCATATTTCAAAACAGCAGATTTCACGAGGCCGTGTTGATTGCAAAGCCCAATCTCGGGTTGTTGCAGCAAGGAGAGAGTAGGCTTCCAACCCGAGTAAATTGGTCCCCTCTCAGGTGCTTGACCTGTGGACAGGCTGTTCACCTCCCTCCCTGACTAGAAACTGCCCTATTTTCAGTTTTAACTTGCTAATGGGCTATTTAATAGTTTGAATGGGTTTTTTGTCAGTGCTGTGGGTTTATTTTTTTCCGTCTTCTGTTCACCATCCTGATGCGGTTACAGCAAAAGCTCCTCTCCCTTCATGTTTTGTTTTAAGATACAAAGCCAAGTGCTGCTAGTCTGCCACTTTCCTTACTCCTTTTTTTTGTTTTTAATTTGTATCCCTGAAGAACATTTTGGTCTTTGCTTTTTATTTTTATTTGCGTGATCTAATTCAACTTGACTTTGGCAATTTCTCTTTACCCTTTTGCTTCCTGACCTCTGACACAGCTGTCTTTGCTGAGCAGCCCTTCTTTTCCATTCCTCACATTCACTTTTGCTTAGTCCTAAAAATCCCTTTTTTGGTGATATTTTTTTTTCTCGACTTGACTCAGAATCATTCCCTAGATGATTCTCAATCCCGCTTTGTTTGGGGTTGATCAGTACCACCTTTTTTTTTTTTTTCATTTCTACCATACAGATATTCTAAGCTTTTTACAAGTGTGTTCTTGAAGACTATTGTCCAGTTGACTTCCATTCTGAGTTCCTTTGATTCCTCAAAGCTTATGGGAAATTGAAAAGATTAATTTTTGTGCTTCCCTTTATAGTATTCTACCTAAATCACCTCTCCTTGATTACGGTCGCCTCCAGAGTTACTTTCATTGAGCACTTACAGCTACTTACAGCGTCTAAATTAGAATTGCCCTTTTCCAGTTCAGCATCTGGAGGATTACAGTTGCTGTCTGCTGCTTCCAGGAATATATGTGGTCAGCTCGTTATGTTAATAGTGGGTTCTTCAGTTGAGTATTTTGGGAAGTTACAGTCCCAGAGTAAGATAAGCCCTGTTAGCACTTTTATCTTGCTGTGGACTTTGCAAACTACACTGCTCTGCCATGCAAACTCTGTAGAATGTAGGATAATCTGTGCTGTTGTCCCTCCTTCTCCCAGACAGTGTTGACCCCATACCACTGCAGTCCTCTGGAATTGCTTTTTCTGCTACCTGACTTTTCTGTTGCATTGCTCTTACTCCCGGTATCAGTATGATAATCGTTGATCTTGTTTCTTACTCATCATCTGTGAATTTCTGATTGATTATCTACCATCCTATGTGACTGCTGCTGTTGATGTTAATATGGTCTTTGTTCTCCTATGTTTGGATATTCTGTGCTTTTTTGTCCATGCTTAACAATCCCCCCATCTGTTTATTAAAACCAGATGTGGGAATTAACTTATCTTCCTGATTATGCTGTCTCTAGAGGTGTTTTTTTTCTCTAGTTTAAAACTCGTGCCTGCTGTGATCACAGAAGGACATCTCTCATCCACAGAGAAGCATCCTTTTTCCATGATTGCCTTCTGGTGGTGGAACATCCTAAAACTTTCCTTTCAGTGTCAGCTCTTAAGCCATATGGATGACATTAACTTGTAATAGCTTTTCCTTCCTTTTATAGCATTGGAAGAAAGTCCTCAGGGATGAGGCTCCGAATCTAAGCCTGGTCTCCTCAGGCTCTCTCTGTAGCCTAGAGGGAGGTAGGCACCACCAGGGAGCATCTAAAATAGGTTCCTGCTCCAAATTGCCTTCCTAGTCTACCAGCAGAGAGACTGTCCTCTTCTGGGCTAAATTTAGTCCTGAGCCTGGTTCATGCCTGTGGTTGAGTTCTCCATCTGCACACTGAGAGCAAGAGCACTTCATCTTTTACTGAAAGGCCAGAGATAAACCTCTGGGGGAAAAAGGAATTAGAGTACTCTTAGTAATAAGAATCAAATAAAGTGGTGTAAATAAACAGGGAGCTGAGGACAGTCAGTGGAGCAGCTGGGGACACAGGATGGAGGAGATAGGGAAGCAGAGTACGATGGAGAAGAGTCAGGCCTCCAACATGCGAGCTGTGGCCTTGCAATCAGAAACAGCTGAAAGACCTTCCTGGTGCAAAGACAACTTGCAGCATCTCTGCAAGCAGGAAGAATCAGTTCAGATTGCTGTGTCTACAGAATTATTGTTTTATTCCCCATTAAGGGAGTAGACACAAAATCAGATTTCCACTCCAAGTTGTCTTATATTTTTAGCCTGTGATTGGATTGCAAATGCACACTGGATATTTACATTTCTGGAAACAGGCTCTGGTGCTGTCATCTTAACCAGGATCCAAGTTAATTTGCTGAGCTTCCAGATGGGAACCGTTCATTTCTTTATTACAAATTTGCAGGAATGCTTAATTTAATCTAGATTTTCTAGCTCAGTAGTTTGCCTATTCTGACATTCAAGCATTTTCCTTACCTCCTTCTGCTCTTTTTTTTCTTTACCCTTGAGCTGAATTATCCACTGTGCAGAATAAAGAAAATGGGGTTTGGAAAAGGAGCCACCTGTCCATCATCTATCTTCTGTGGAAGCTCTTGGGGAGCTGATTGTCCTTCCATCTCCTACAGAACATTTCCTAAGAGATTACTAAATTAAAGACATAGCTGGTAGAGCCTCTTAGCCCTGTTTCACTTGGTTTGTTGAGGCTCATTACATTTTGCTAGCTTCTTTGTTTTAAACTATTTAATGATCACCTTATTCTGGTCTAGTGCATGTGCTGAATATAGATGTTGTTAAACTGTTGGCTCTTTCTCTGTTGTGGGTAGATAAGGATATTTGCAGGAGGAGGTTCATAATTTTCCTTGGCAACATTCTGCCTCCAGTGCATTGAGTGGCTTGTGATTGTGTTATAGCCATTTCTTTAATGAAATTTTAAACTACATATCTCTCTGCAATCACTTCTGCCTGGGGTTCTTAAATAGCCATGCAAACACTATGTATATCCGTGCTGTGGTGTACAGTGCATACTTAAGAAGCAGATGAGGTGCAGACAGGTAAGGTTAGCTCGTGAGCCAGCTCTTTTCTTCATTGCTGCAGTTTACATAACAGCTAAGACTGTGGTAGGAAAAAGTGATGCACTGTGTTTTAGCTACTTCAGATTCAGAATGAGTGTATTGAACCAGCTTGAGGTCAACTTTATTATTTCTACTTCTTGTATTACGAGTTTCCAGTGCTCCAAATAGCCAAACGTCGTTCCAGAAAAACACAGAAGTGCTGCGCAGGGAGTTTGCATCCCTAAGCCCTGGAGACACAGCATGCCCAGAGTGACAGGCACAATTGAGAGCTCGTCTTGGGCAAGTCAGGTTGGCCACCAGAAATACGGAGCCCATGGGTGGCAGTGTACAAGTGCCTTGCATGGTTCCTGTGTTGCTTGTGGCGATGTAGCAGTTGAAGAAGCTGGAGTTAGTAAGGAATGTGCAATAGGAAACTGTCCTGCATCATTCCTTGCTGAGGATTGTGCCTGTGAGGCAGTGATGATGGGAATGACATGATAAGGTACCAGAAGACATCTTTTTGTTCTGTCTGTACAACATAAAGTCTTGCTGCCTCCTCATCTGGGGCTCTGGCCCCAGGGTGCTGGGGTGATGCTTTCGGCCAGGTGGTGCTCAACCCTTGCAACACTGGGGCCAAGTGGGGCAGTTGGCTAGTGGGGTAGTAGTCAGGAGACTGGCTGCTCCCTTCTGGTGTAAACAGCCCTTGCTACTTGCACATTTTGGGCATGAAAGTGTCAATATTGGTTTTATCCACAGCAGATGGGTGAACAGGCTTTAGAGTATTTTATCAGGTGGTGAAAGTGATGTGGCAGGGCCAGGTGAAGTGATACTGTGGTTGTGTCTGGGAAGACAGGCACAGGCTCAGCAGTGCAGCCCATCCTCAGGAGCAAGGACAGGGGGATACATGCTCAAAGAGTCAAGGCAAAACTTGCACATTCCTAGCACCACTGGCAGGCTGTGAAGCACCACAAAGGCAAAGGTGATGTGATGGAAATGATACAGTAAAAGATTATTTGGTTAACAGTTCTCAGGTCAGCATCGCAGGTTAACAGACAGTAACCCAAACAGGGTGGGATTTCTTTAGGAGGAATATAGTAATATAAGAGATGTGTAAAATCTTACGTATTTGTTTGAATACAAAAAAAAGTTATTACTGGGAGAGTTTATTAACTTACAGGAAGTGAAATGACATGATAAACGTGAGTAGGAAAATAATATTTTACATTATTTGACATAAAAATGGTATTATAATATATTTTTTATTAGAGTATTGTTTTTTATCTTACTCTACCACTATGAAATAGGATGAATATAAAGGAGAAAGAAACTGCATTTGTAATAAGAACAGAAGCTTCTGAAATAAGAGATAAGCTTGTTGTGTTGAAAAGGTCAGCCTGGAAGTTTTCTTCCTGTTATGCTGTGCATGCAAACTCATTACGACCCTTTAGGAGTTTCTCACAGTCTCCTCCTGCCTTAGGACGACCAGGGCACTGAAAACATAGGATTATACCTATGCTCCCCCCAGCCACAGCACCATCCGGTATGCGTGTGTTGTGAGAACAGCTCAGCAAGGCTGCCCTGCAGCAGCCCGAGCTGGTTTGGGCTACCTAGAAAATCCTATTAAGTCAGGGGTGTCAGTACAGTGTGCACAACTTTGGTGCAGTGGTGGCTATTTATAGTTGCAGTAAGAGTATTGTGTGCACAGGACTTTTTTTTCACACCTAATCAGGGACCTTGACAGATTCGCTGTCCCCTTTGCCTGCTCAGCAGCTCAGGTGCCAGACCTCTGAGAGCACCAGTGTTTTAGTTGGAAATCCTGGTCATCTTCTAAAACCATCTGAGGGCTATTGTGGAGGAGGAAGTCATGATTTTCCACCTGCATCTCTGCACATCATTTCCTCCTCTCCTGACTCACTGGGTTCAGCTGTTTGGCTCCTGGGGCATGCAGTGCCCTGCTGTCACCATGATCCTTGCTGTGGGAAGAAGGAGAGACACCATGTATATGTCAGAGATGTCATTAAACTTCTGAAGCTCTTCTTAGTGATGAGTGAGCTTTTTGGGGTAAAGTGCATAGGATCCAGAGTTTGGAGGGACAGAGTGTGGCAGAGCCGCTGGGTCAGGGTAACAAGGCGAAGTGCTTGGTGTTCATGGGAAAGATTTACGCACCCCATCAGCAACGTCAGTTAATGTTTTTTTCAGGTCTGGCTGAGGAGATAGGAAGGACTTGTCTGTAAGAAGTCTCCAGCCTGGGATAATCCAGTGGCAGAGCGAGGAACTCCTTTGTGTGTGCGTTCACGGTCTGTTTTTAAGCTTTGGCTTTTGGCAGGCACACTAATGGTATGTCAAGGAATTGCCACAAATTTAGTTTCAAAATAACATAGCATTAGTGGAACACAAAGAGCAAAGACATGGTCCTTCCAGCAGCTGGTCCAGGCTGGGGTCCCCCCACCTCTGACAGCCCCTTCAGATCCTGCCACAAAGTATGATCAAATGTGTTAACAAGGCATATGAGATTTCTGCATTCTTACTGCAGTGCATCAAGCAAGTTGATTATAGAGACTGTTGATTTTACTGGGTTTTTGTATTCTTATTGGGAGCCATTTGTCAGTCTGCATGGAAATCTGATTACCTGAGAGTTGCTGGCTTTCTGGTATATGTTGGCCTGTAAAGTGAATGGTGCAGCAATAAACACAGTCAGTTGGGCTGTTGGAGAAGTCTGTAGGTTTCTTTAGAGATTGGGGAGGAGAGGTCTTGACACATAAATGCCTTTCCTTTGGGAACTTGATGGTGTTTGCCACAGGGGTTCTGCGCCAGTGTCCCTTGAGGGGCTGGCACCCTGTTTCAGCCCAGTGTGCTGCTCTGCAGGGTGTCTGTGTCCACCCCTGTGATGAGACAAGAGGGAGCATAACAACCCCCTCTTGTTATGGGTGGTCTTGTGTGGGAAGGGAGCAGGAGGCTGATGTCACTGCAGTTTCAAATCCACCCTGTTGGCAAAGGGGTGAGACAAAGCCTCAGGCAGTGGAAGAGGGAAGATGCTGCTTCTGCAGAGCAAGGCAATAGGAAATTTTAGCTGACTGGTGCTTCTGCAATGCTTCCTCGCAGTAAGCACACTGCTCCTTGCAGAGCATGGTCTTTGTTAGTTAAGTAGGTTTAAATTCAAGTCTCCTTCAGGATTTGGGACACAATATAAGGCTTTCCCTTCACCCAGCAAATACACCTCAAATACACCTCTCCATCGCTCTTCATAAAATAACTCGCAGTTCTTAAGCAAGGGAATACTTAAACTTGGCACCAGGTGCCTCGTGACGTTGCTGGAGGGTGTTGAATGGGCGCTGTACACAATTGGATAAAGCATGGACAAGGTGGCTAATGACACCTGCAACCTTGCTGCAGTATTTTGGTGAAATGTCTCCAGTGAAGCAAAAGCCTACGGCTTTTCTCAGCAATATCCTCTTCTTTTATCTTAGTTACAACAAAAGACTTAATTTTTAGTTAACAGTGTAGGAAAAACTTTTGGCAATAAGAGAAGCAGAGCCTGTGGAAAGCTTTCCTCTCTGTGGTGAGGCATTCAGGGTGAGGCTACCAGCATCACACAGGGTGAGGTGGTTTGGAGCAACAGAGCAGTGCTGCTCAAATCGCCATCCTGGCATTCATGAAGAAGGCCAAGCCTCTATCCAGGACAGGATAAAGATATATTTTTAACACTGTTTTGACAGGGCAAGTTCAGCTGCTTGGTCAAGGTGAATCTGGGCTGCATTATGTCTGAATGGCATGTCAGCCTGTAGCCTCCTGGTCCCTTCTGGGAGTCCTAATACATTGACCTGTTTTGAAAACCCAGTTTGGCTGGTTGAGGTGGGCCGAGAAGGCTGAGTGAGACTGAAGCAGGTGGTGACTGTTAGCTGATGTAATCTGCTGTCCTAAAGCCAGCAGCTTACTGTGTGTTTGTTGGGTTGGACTGGGAAAAGATGTTCCACTTCAACTCTGCTTCCTAAAATGCACAAAAATATTTGCCAGCTTTTTCAAAAGATTTTTGAATTAATTATCTGCAAGGCTGCATTGAATCTAGTTTTTATCCTAGCATAGAAGAACACTTAGTGGTTGGAGTGACCCAGCTGTCTTAGCTTCCATATTTTTCATATTCACAAACATCTCATTATTGTTGAGGTTGTGGAGCAAAGCTTATGTCTTCAAGTCTCGTAATGCTTGAAGCTGTCCAGTCCATCCTTGAGCTGTTGTGCAATGGTATACCCACCAAATTTTTCTTGTCTTGGAGGTAAAAGTCAGTGGTGAGATACTAAAGTTGAGGCAGATGCCCTCTTATGATTTCAAGTTTTATCTCTCAAGTTTGCTTTCATCAAAACGATGGCTTACACTTGCTGTCCAAGCAGTATAGTATCCAGCAAGTAGTGAGGCATTTTTCTGCCTGGGATGAGGCATTGCCAGCATTGTCAGGGTGGTGTGGAGCTGGCGTGGCGTTTGCAAATGATCACTTATAAAACCAGTGCTGTGATTAATTAGTGTTTTCAGAGCTCTGAAGCAGTCATTTCTATATTAACAATGTTCATGTCTAAGTGGTACTCTGCTGGCATGAGGTTTCTCTTTGAACAGAAGTTGAAAACAGGTAATTTTGCCATTAAAGACTGAATGTGTAGCCACATCAGGCTGTGGGCACAAACTGGGTCTTGGTTAATGTATTTGCTCCTTGAAAGTTTTTGTCTCTTTGATGCAGAAGTCTTGCTGCTCAAGGCATGTGTATGCTGACCTAGTGCTCCCCTTCTTTTTAAAGAACTTCTGTGAAGTTTCAATAGACACATTTTGGAAAAAGCAGGATTTTTCAACTTTCACCTTTGAGGAGTCTGAGTTCTGTACCAAAAGTTGCTGTGGTGAATGGGCAACCAGCTGGGTGGTCTCCTCCTAACACCAAAAATTCAACCTGAGGAGCTGTAGACTGCAAAACTATCAGCTACTTGGAAACCCTCAACTCTTCCTATACCTGCCTGCACCTCTGAAACTAAAGTTTGAGGTGTCGCTTGAGATCCTGTAACTTACGTGAGCACTCAAAGATATTGCAAGTAATGACATCTGAGGAGGGGTAGAAGAAAAGCAACAGCCAACTCCTGGTTAGTAGAGATTCAAACCTGTGGTTGAATTTATGGGGAGGGATACATAATCCCACACTAACTCTTCTTTCTCTGAAACGTCTGCAACAAAGCTTTGGAGGTGTGAGCTGCAACTTTTGCCAGTGCTCCTGGATGTCCTGGATGGTTTTTGGGGAGGAGTGAAAGGGGGAGACAAGCTGAGAACAGAGCCACTTTCTCTCTCTTCAGGCTTTGCTTGCTTCACGGAGAGACTCAGTTCAGAGTTTCAGAGACTCTTATTTTGCCAGTGTAGGAACAGGGATACTGAGGGGCATAATGGAAATGTGTGGGGTGATACAGTGACATCTGCTCTCCATCGTTGTCCAGGAATGTTTGACTGTTAGAAGGATGTAAAATGTAAAACCCATCACTGGGTGGAGTGAGAGTGAGCGTGTGGTTTATGCATGTGGTTTTGCTTTTTATTTAAGGGGGGGGAAAAAAACCTAAAAATAAACTGCTGGCTCGCCTCCACTTCCTGGTTCACACAGGGCTGCAGAGGAGTAGCCGAAGGGATGTGGTGGCCAGCCCAGCCCAGAGACCCTCCTGTCTGAGCCCAGGATGTCTGGAGGGACAAGGTGAGGGGGAAAGCGGGGGCAGCCAGCATCCTCTTAGGCAACCAGTGGGGAGTGGGGCTGGTGGCACGGGGGAGACACTGGCGTCAGTTGGTATGGAGGCACCCTGTGGGTGTCTGTCCTGCGTGGGGTGGCTGCATGAAGTCCCTCTATGCCCATAAATACTTGTTGTGGGTAAACGTTTAGGTCCTCCATCAGTCCCAAGTATATGTTTTGGCAGTGAGGGAAGGGGTTGGCTTTAAACCCTAAATCCCAGAGAGTAGTTTGAGTAGCTTAGAGCTCTAGGTGAAATTGAGTGAGGAAGCAGAGCAAAAACCTTTAATTGCAGCCTCTCGTTCTGATGCAGCAGTGTGGTGTTAGGGTGGTGTAACTGGCATCAAAACTTGACCTGAGAGCCATCAGGACACCATCCGACAGCAGCCGTGCTGGGAGGGATTTGCTCTGCAGGTCGAGAGGAGCAGTGGATACTCGGGTGGTTTGCTGAACCGGTGCTGGGAGAGCTGCAGATGGGAAGCGAGAAATGCTGAAGTGACAGGGCAGCTGTGTTCACCAAGAGTTGCCCTGGGAGTTTATTTTTTCATGAAGGACACTACAGCATTTTTTGTTTGTTTGTTTTTTAAGAACGTCTAATGAGACTGTGTAGGCAATGTGCGGGTGATTAAAATGTTCATAATACTAAAGTGTTGATGAATAAATTGACAAAAGCAATAGGAAGTTGCATCATTTTCTCTGCGCTTTACAGGCAGGATTGAAACTCCTCCAGCTTGTGTCAGTAAGTCATTGCAGAGCTGGTCCTGGCCCAGACTGCCAGCAGGGACCTTTATGTTCTCCATGTGAGCTAAATTTGAACTTTATTTGAACCTCCATGAACCCACCCCCCTTGTCTTAAATCCAGAAGCTGATGATTTGGAAAGATTTGTCTGAAAATTCTCCTGAATTTTATCAGTGATTTTGTGTCATTAGTCCCACGGACATACGTATCATCTGTGTATTTACATTGGGTATTTATACTTCACAGCTTGGTAGTTCTCAGAGGTTTAGAAACCTCCTGGAAAAATTTGCACTGAGCACTGAAGCAGCCTGATGGAGGACTCAGTGGCTTTGGTCCATTGTGATCTCAGCTTTCTGGCCTGTATTAATGTATTTTTCCCCCAGCCAGAAGGAGATGGTTCTTGCAGGTTCAGCAGTGGGCTGCTGGAATGGCACCATGGAGGTACAGGCTTGCCAAGCAGTGGGTTGCACATCTGAGGTGGCTGGTGAGAAGCATCTGACATTTTAAAAGCATTAGAGGATGATGGATATTATACCTGTACGTAAAAAGTACTTTAAAAAGTGCCCGGAGGAGTTTCAGGATGCACATCTAGCTGGCAAAGCATCTCAATGGCAGAGGTGCATGGTGAAGCATCTTGCCATACTTGGGACTTTTCTGAGCAAGGATGAAGTTGGCGGATACAATTTAGTTTCTGGAAGACTGTAGTTAGTTTTGTGTGAGTAATGGTGAAGGGATTGACCATGGGTGGAAGGAGAAGCATGGCTGGTGTGGTACAACAGGGCAATCTGGATTTCTTTCCACCTATTTTTTCCCTAAAGAAAGTCCCAGCCCTGGAGGCTTTGTCTCTACTGCATGGCCCTGTGGGGATGCTCGGAGCTGTGGCCACTCAGTACCAAAGCATCCAGGGAAGAGATGCTCCTGCACTGACTGGAGTGGTGGCACGAGGGCTGGGTGTTTGTTTAACAAGGGCTGCCGTCATCTTATCCTTGCTGCTGTTGCAGCCCAGGGATATCTAAGGGATGCTTTTTATTAACTGCAGATTATTCATCTCCTTGGTTTGCCTCTGTGGGGTAAGAACTGGTTATAGCATGGGGATTCCCTTTGGTGTATCCAGCAGTTTCAACTCACCTTGAATTTTGTGACCTAATTACTTGCAGCAGTTGAATTTGGTGTCTGAAGAGAGCACTGCAGTCATGCATGATGGGAGGGGACAAAAGTAATTTTTCTATTTAACTCCTTTGAAGACTTCATTTAATCTGGCTAGTTTAACCAGTTTGGTTGGTTGGTTGGGGTTTTGATATTTGACATGTGTATGTGTTTGGGGCTTTTTTGTTATTAAAGAAAAGAAAAAATAATAGCTCCTTGCCTCTTTAATGTAATGTAATTAGACAGGGGAGCAAGCTATTGAATGGCTCTGGCTAAAGCTGTGAAGAAGTATTTTTAACTTCATGCTGTTTGTATGAAGGATTTTCCTTTTTCTGCCTTTATGATGCTGACTGCCCATTTATATTTTAGCATCTGTTCCTGCAAGAATGTGGAAGGAAATGAGCTGGTTCAGCAGAAACTGAAACCCAAACTAATCTCATGCTGTAGTAAATTCTCAATAGTCTCATTGTCTTTAGGCACTTCAGCAGCAAACCGAGGGGAAAAGAAAACCCAAACCAGTATTAAACCCCCAAGTAGATGGCAGAGAAAACACCAAAGCCCTTTTATTGTTTTCCTTGGCATCCTGCAGGCTCCATGCTTGTGCCCCCGAGCACAAAGCTCAGCAGCAAGCCACCGGGAGCTTTGTGCTGCAGCTCAGGGTGCCGGGCATGGGGTCCTGCAGCCGATAGTGCCGGAGCCTGGATTCGCTGTCACCTGGATTCACTGTCACCGGCAGGGCAGCCGGTTCCTGCCAAAGCTCTTTATGAGCTTTCCGCGGCTGGCTGCCATGCATCCCACAGAGTCCTCCCGTCCTTTCACCCTGTGCTTCCCCACTTACATAACTGACTTAGGCATTATCCTCCCTGCTCTCCTTGCCTGCCTTCATCACTCCTGCATCACTTGGCCTCTTTGTTTCAACAAATAACTTTTCAGCCAAGTCACTCCTTGGGTGAGGCTGGAAGTATTTCAAAGCAGAGGCACCAAGTTTACATTCTTACCCGTTTAATTTTGCAGATCTGTTTCATACCTAAACTCACTGGGATTATTTACTGAAAGTATATGGAGAATAATATTTCTGATTAAAAAAAATTCTGGTAGCTCGTGAACCCACGGTGCTTTCTCTGGTCAGAAACTGAAAGTGGAATGATTTTTTTTTAATTGCTTTATCAGACTGAGAGAAGTGTAGAGATTAGTAGAGCATAAACAGAAGGAAACAAAGCAACTCTCAAGTGTTTTAATGATCTGAGGAGCTAATTTGTTTAGTATGAGTTATCATTGAGCCTTCAGTTTGGCACTTAAGGTTTTAGTTTGTTAAATACAAATAAATAAACCATGGAAGTGGAGTTTCTAGCTATTGTGGTCCAGCGTATCTGTGCATACATTCTTCAGTCCCACATGCAGGATTCCTCAGTCCATGCTGGTATTCCCCAGCTGGGCTTTTCCTTGCAAGGTGTTGTCATGTATGAAGGAAGTGATCCTGTCCCTCTACTCTTGTGAGGCCCCACCAGGAGTATGGCATCCAGCTCTGGGGTCCTCAGCGCAGGAAGTACATGGACCTGTTGAAGCGAGTCCAGAGCAGGCCATGAAGATGACCAGAGGGATGGATCACCTCTCCTGTGAAGACGAGCTGAGAGATATGGATTTGTCAACCTCGAGAAGGCTCCAAGGAGACCTCATTGCAGCCTTTCATTATAAAAGGGGCTTATAAAAAAGGTGGAGAAAAGCTTTTTTGGGGGGCCAGAAGTGATAGGACGACAGGCAATGGTTTTAGACTGAAAGAGGATAAGTTTAGATTGGACATACGGAAGAAATTTACTGTGAGAGTGATGAGAACCAGGAATAGGTTGCCCAAAGAAGTTGTGGATACCCCGTTCCTGGAAGTGTTCAAGGCCAGGTTGGATGGATCTTTGAGCAACCTGGTCTAGTGTAAGGTGTCCCTACCCATAGAAGGGGGATTGAACTGGATGATCATTAAAGGGTCTCTTCTGGCTCCAACCATTCTTTGATTATGTGATTATTCCAATGAGATCTGGTACCAAAATCTGCGTTTCTTTACTGGCAAAGGTTAATATTTATATTGTACTTTAACAGCTGTTGGCACTACTACTTGGTGAAGGTAAGCAAAATTCCTCTGTCTGAGTGGAAAAAATGTTCTTCAAGTTTAAGTCATGAGACCTCTAATATGTTCGGTCAGGGTAAATTTAATGATGTTTTATGGGCAGGAAGGCAACAGTAGGAAAAAGGACCGTAACCTTTTGAAGGAAAGTAAGCATGTATTTTTTTTTAGGCTTGCCAAGTGTTGTCATTTATCAGGCAGCTTCTCTTTATCCCTAGCCCCTGTCCTTGGACCTGCTCAGGACTGATTTAAAAGGACTTTGCACCTCATCAGTGCACGGTGATGTTTGCTGCTGCAAGATGTGTTTCTGCAGACAGCTGCCTGGCAAAGCAGGGAAGTCCCATCAGCTGCCTTACAGCTTAAATTATCCTCTTTTTGGCACAACAACAGGCTCTTTTTGGCCCGGTGCATGATGCCTGGCACAGCAGAAGCCAGATCTCTGCTGCCACTTCTCTGCATCGCAGCAGGAGCGCTCCAGCATCCTGCTTTTGTGTTGGGGCAGCCACCAGCAGGTGTGATCCCCCTTGCAAAGCCAGAGCAGCAGGTTTTGCCACTGGTTAACTTTAACCTGTACCAGCCTGAGATGTGCTCTTAGCAAAGAAATAGGAAGTCCAGCTGCTTGAAACCAGGCTACTCGTGTCAAACGTAGCATGGGCTGGAGTGTGTGCATGCCATGGATTTCTCCAGGAAAGCAGCAGGCTTGGAAATGCTGCCAGCAACAGCAGCGTCAAGAAATTGAATGTGTTTTAGTGGGGTTATTTGTGGGTAGAGAGTGGTGCTCTGTTTATGAGAAGCTCTGTAAGCTCTGCCTCAGGTGCTCCCAGCAGCCTCTGCGGCTTCGTAGTGCAGCCTGGAGGAACGTGCTGCCACAGCTCCCCTCCCTGCTGGAAAGAGCAGTTTCTGTGGAGAAGCAGTCACTTCACTTAGGAAAAGTCGATTTGGGAGTTTTGTGCATACACAAATTTTATTCAGTGGCGTGCCAAGACATGTAGGGGCTTGACACTTTTTCATGACTCGCATGTCAGCAGTGATGGGCCATCAAAGTGAGCGCCTGGCTGAGCAGACTTGTGCCTGGCCAAAGCTACCTTCATGTCCCAGTGTACATCCAAATGCCACTATGGCACTGCCCAAAGTTTTGGAAGACTTGTGATATTTTTGCACAGTTTCTCCCCATCTGTTTGCTTGCACAGCGACCCAATCCAGAGAGCCTTTCTGGTTTGCAGAAGGTGATGTTGTGTTGCTCTGGTGTGAGTGCTGCTTGGAGCTATGGGAGAAGTTGTGTCAGACCCCCGTGGTCCCACTGATGGGTTAGAGCAGCAAAGGACACGCTTCTCTTGATGTAAAATTTTTTAAAAAGTGGGAAAAAAGTGCTTTTCTCAGTGGCAAATCTCTCATTGACTACAGGCACAATGTGTCTATAAGTGTGCATGAACCCATTTGCTGAACTGCTTCCCCTGCCCCTGCGGTGGATCCTGAGGCTCCTCACGCTCTAAGGGGGCTACAACCTGCTTATAGGATTCAGGGGTATTTTCAGTCACCTTTTTCACTGCTCTAGTAAAGGCGGATTTTTTTATTGTATTTTCAGAGCAAACTGCCTGATGGCCTTTCTGTTTGTTATAGCTGTTCCTCTGATGTGCCAGATCTGAATCTCATCCTTTAGGAGGAAAAAACCCCAACTTTATTTTGAATAAATAGAAATATGTGTGTGAGAAGCTTCACTTGCTGAAAATGTTTTCTAGTACACAGATCCTATTGAATAGCAAATAGAGAGTTATTGTGGTTTCCCCTAGTTGAGGATGTAGTTAGAATTGGTTGGTTGGTTTTGTACAACCCTCCTGTTTTGTTTATAAAACAAATACACTGTTTACACTGTTATTTTCTGTTCATGCACTGGATCAGTGGTAGAAGCAGTCCTTCTTGGTCACTAGACATTTAGAGCTGGAGGAGAAACTGGAATATCCTTGTGTGACTTGCACCACTAGGTTTTACATGTGGAGATGTTCCAGAAACATGTTGGATCACTTATTTCTTGACATTATTTTCCTGCTGAGCTTTATATATTTTCCATTAGACCTTCTCAGCAGATGGGTTTTGAAGCTCCACATTTGGGGATGCACAGACCAGGTATCTGGTGCCATGACACTGCCATTTGCCATCAAAATGAAAGAAGATTAGGACATCATTCTGAGAGAGCAGTGTACCCCTGAGGATGGCAGGCACAGAAAAGGCATGAAATGCAGGGGGAGTCCATCTCTGAACAGGAGAGAAGCTGCTCATCTGGAAGCACAGAGAAGAGCCCAGGCAGAGCTGAACACAGATTGACCCAAGACACTAAGGTCAAAAGGCAAATCCCCTTCTTGGATGAGTTCCCAGCGCATATAAGGAAACTTGATGTCGAGGTGAGACCTTGTCCAAGATGGTGCATGTGCTACCAGTGGCCAGGAGTCAGGAGACTGTCACTGCACCAAGTGCAGGGGAGGATTTCTGTGACAGGGGGAAAGGAAAATGAGTGTCTGAGAGGAGGTAAGAAGAGCCTGGTTAGTTAAACCAGGAAAGCCAAGACTGATGTGGGACTGATGGCTGTCTATTGGTGTGTGTAGCAGAGGGGAAGTTCTAGGGAAGTTGATGTTAGGACCAGAGCAAATGCAGTCACCAGCACTGAATACATTTGGGCTGGAAGTTAGAAGATGATTTTGAGCCGGTAGGAGAGAGGCCATGACTGGGGTGGTGGGAGCAAAGCCTGTCCAGCTTTTGGGATAAAGCTCAGGAATATGAGGGATAGTACATCTGCCATATCAAGGCCTGAACATGATATTTCCAAGAGGAGCAGCTCATCTTTGGGAATATTGAAAATAATGAGTATTGACTGCATTAAAGTACAAGTGTATTGAGACATATTCACTTCTGCACTAAAGCCATTAAGACAAAGCTGAGTAACGGAAGCTTATAGGACATTAAGACAGCTTGGAAACAAGAAACAGGGAAATAAACTGTAATAGCTAAGTTGAATTTGCAGGCACAGTGGCACTCAACATCTTTGCTTCACTGCATGCCTGCGGTGGATATACCACCTCTCCAGGGCTGGCACTCAAGCAGGTCTGCCCCCTCACTCTTGACCATGAGTTTGGTGTTGTCCTGGGCTGTTTCTTACTGTGCTTTGCCTTATTTCAACCCAACAGAGTCACGTCCTCAGCTGAGTGCTCACCGTATTGCTGTGGTGTGAATTACTAGAGAAAATCCAGGAGTTTTATAAGAACTGTACATTTACTGAAGGCAGTTTGCTGTCACAAGAGTTCACAGAATATTCTGAGTTGAAAGGGACCCACAAGGATCATTGAGTCCAACTCTTAAATGAATGACCCCTCTGGGAATTGAACCCCCAACCTTGGCTTTATTAGCACCATGCTTTAGCCAGCGGAACTAATCTCAGGGTCCAGTGATGTGGCAGATAATTTCTACAAGAAATAGTTTTGACACTTTCAGTCCTTTGTAAGATGGGGCAGGAGTTGATAACTTTCTCTCCCAAATTTGGACCAAGTGCAGTTTTGATGGCTGTCTCAACAGGTCAAAATCACAGATGTCTGTTCCAAACTGGTGGGTAATTTGTGCAAAGCCAGTCATGAAATAATTTTTCCCCCACGAATGTGAAGTTTGTTTATTCAATCCCGTTTCAGAGCAGTGCTATTTCTTGCTGTAGCAGAAATATGTGCACAACTCATTTCTTTCTGACTTGCCTATAGCTCTGTTTTTGTTTTGCGAATATAATTTGGAATATATTTTTTCCACATTGCTTCCTAATCTGTCTAGCCTTATATTTCCCAAACCTGTGGTTTCTTTCCCACTCTCCCTTATTTTCTCTTACTAAATCTTCCAGCCCATGGAAAATATCTGAGATGTAGATTTAAGATATTTTGACACAGAACAAGTTGTCTTCTACTGGGTTAATAAGCAGTGGGTGCTCTAGCAGACTAAGGATGTGTTGAAAAATGACAAACCGGCTTCGTGCTGTGGGGCTGATGCTCAGGGTGGATAACGGACCAGGTGAGGGTTGTTATAACTGAATATGTACACTGAAATGGACAGATAAGATCATTGATATGGTAATGTACAGAGGTAAGATCTGCGTGTTTTGCAAATATGTATTACTGTGTTTAGGGTCTGATTCTGTTACAACCAAGCAAAGTAAATATTCCATTGGTATTCATTAGGAGTGAAGTGGGTTTTTTATCAGTTGCCCAACCTATGGGTTACCCTGGCTGCAGTGTTCATGGTCTGCATGTGGGACTGTGGAAGAGGCTGGAGGGAGGCAAGAGGGGAAGGTCCGGTGTGGCTGCAGAGGTGGGGAGGGAGGAAGGGAGATGGGAGGGGTGGGTGGATCAGGTTGAATGTCTCAGTCCATCAAAATAAAGGCACTGTTGCAGCCCTATAGGCCATAGAAGAAAGAGCTAAAAGGTAGATGGGTCTGAGAAATAGTGTGATGTTGCAAAGTCTACATGTACATTTTGATTTTCCTTTTTCAGCAAAATCTGGCTCTACACCTTTGGTGGCAGAGCTGAGGGCCCTGTCCTGGGCTTTTACAGGCTTTTTTGTGTAGATGGTGCCAGTCAAAATAGGACTGTGGGCAGCCCAGCCTTCCTCTTCTCATATGGGGAACTGCAGCAGGGTGGCCACATTCCCTGGGAGAGCTCCATCAGCCTTCAGCCAGGTCCCAGCCAGATAGGATTTTGTTCCAGCAGCAATCCTTTTGGTCTTCAGCAGAGCTTGGGAGGAGGTTTATTTAAAGCCCTGGTCCTTTCTGTGGAGTATAGGAAGTAGGAAGCGCTTCCTCCCCGTAGATCACTATCCAAAGCTTTTGTCCACTTTTTTACAGTCCCACCCTGCTTGGAGTCACTCCAAAAAACAGCACGCCAGGGCTGTGCAGTATTGTTCAATGGGGTCATCCTTAACTGCAGCTCCTCTTCTTTTCCAAAACGGAAAGTTTTGGCACCAGAACACTGAAGAGCTCTGCCCTGGGCTATGGGATGTATAAATGCCTGTCTGTCCACCCTGCCCCACCATCCTTCCTGCAGTTGGAAATGTTGGTGTTGCAGAGAAAATACAGGGGTCAACCTTTCTTTGGGAGTCTGTTTGATGCTTGCTGCTGAGTTTTAGTTGTGAAGCTTGAAGGAGGTCTCACAGTAGGTCTGATAAGTCATCTCTGCAATAGAGGGTCAAGAAGCTAAAAAAATAATGCTAACCACAAGAACGCAAGGGTCTGAAATGCTTTTAAGGTACTGCTTTAATACTTTTAGTACTTTTAAGGTACTGCCTACTCTCTTCAGGGGCGGGGAAATGTGGGATTATTTCTGTTGTACTGGGTTTAGGAAAGTCCAGCAACAGGATCATGCCTGTGTTTGCAGAGGGGAGAAAGAAGAGACTGAATGACAGTCTCAGTCAGAGCAGTGTCAGCTGGAGGATCTACCTAGTGCTTCCATGGTCCAGACTGCCTTCAGCTGAGCAGACAAAGCTTCACCTTCTGGCAGGAACCTCTTCTCCAATGTCCGTGTGACTCCAAATGTCTGTATCGGTTGTGGAATTGACTCCTTTGACCCTAAAGGTGGTACCTTTGCAGGCCTTCCCTTTTCAACATACATACTGCCAACACAAAGCTGTTAGCAGGCTTCAAGGCAAAGGGAAGTGGCCTCGCTGTTGTGTGCTGCAATGTGATGTGTGCACGCCCCAGGAGAAGGCATCACTTCAGAAACTTTCAATTAGTGCACCATCCTCCACCATCGGAGCCCTCCTTTTAACCACTGCCGTGGCCTTTAAACACTTTTTTCCTGTTCCTTTGAAGAGGAAAAAATAAATGATAAATTATTGTGTTGATCTTGCACAGATGTTGCATTTACGGAAAGGTCTTGTTGATGTGGTTTCTCACACAGGATACCTTCTGCTCCTGCAGAAAAGTTGCAGAAAAATTCCAGGAAAATAGATAATGTCATCCTTGGGGAAGGGAAATTTAAAAAAAAAAAGACAAAAAACCCCCCAAAACCCAGTATGATTTGGATCTAGTGTGGATCTTGGTTAGCAAAAGATGCAGAATTTGGTCAAGGTGTTTGGTTTAGTAGGATTTTCTTTAGCACTGTTAGAATTCAAGCAGACTAGTAGTTGATAACTGTTGTAGCTTAGTGTCTTGTCAGAGACAGAGTTATAAATTAAAAGGTCACAAAGTGGCTGAGGTCAGTATCCTGGTGTGACCATACCCAGGAGGGCTTATCTGTCCATGGCCTGATATGTTAAAACCTTACGGATTAGGTGCTTTTTTTTTTTGTCTTTGCTAAAATGAAGTTCATGAAGATTGTGCCATCTGAGAGAGAGACCTTAAGGGGGTATCAGGAGTAGGTTTTCTCCCTCATCCCCTTCTCCTCACATGAACATGAATGTCCATCTTCGACATTAATATTGAGAGAAGGCACATTTCCTGTTTTTCCAGTCAGGACCTTCACTGATGTGGCACCAAGGTGGTGGGACAGGATGTGCCCCATATGTGGTCTCAGGTGGAGGTCAGCTCTTCACATCCCACGCCTATTGGGATGCTTCCTGCTTCAAAACCATCAGATCTTCTTCCTGTTACTGTACCCAGTTAGAGAAGAAGATACACCCATTTGGCCACTACTGGCACCATTTAGATATAAATATGAAATTCAACATGATTTGATTTTCCATTTGCTGTCTTACCCAGCCTGGTAACAGAGGCTCAGCTCCAGGCAGCCCTCACCCGCAGCGCTCGGAAAAGCACATTTGGTGTGGATATTGCTGGGGATGGAGCCCTGTGGTGGAGGTTAATGAGAAAAGTGATGTCTTGAGTGCAGATTGCATGGTTTGCTTCCAAGATAATTTGCATTGGAGTGTTAAATGCTACACAGAAATGCCAGAAGAGAGAAAGTATTTTCATAGGGCTGCTCTTGGTGCCCCTAAAAATACCAGTCTACTCTGTCTCCTCTGAAATGGAGCACTCCCTTTCTTGGAGACAGTTATATTGCTCTTCTGCATAATTTATAGTGAACGCACTTAAGAGGAAATCATACTGTTGAGTGTTCAGGATTAATGGAAGTTGCAACTACTTAATGTGTGGGCTGGGACTGGAGGTGTCCTGCTGTGCTGCTGCACCAGCCTCCTCTTGCCTTGGTCTTGACTGCTAGGAGAGTCCAGTCAGCACAGTCTCTGACAGCTCAGTGAAGGGGTGGTGCCCGTTTTTTATGGATTTTTTAAGAACTAGTCACAAAATGATATGGTTTGCTGTATTCTGGAGCTACTCTCCCATTTTTAAGGATGGAAACTGAAGAGGTGAGAGAAGGTATTACTTGTGTCACTGAGCATCATGCAGGGCCAGAGAGATGGTGTGTCGTATCGCTGCTGGTCAGAAGGGCACATTGTGTTGAGGGTCCACCTAACAGGAACACCAACACTCTGCTCATCCCTGTGAACAGCCGGGCTGGAGTTTGTACCATCAAGGCACTGCCTTGGGCACAGTGTCCTCGCACACGTTGCCTGTGGGGAGCCACCAACCTGGATGTGCCTTGGCATGGGCAGACCTTGCCACCTGGGGAGGACAGCAGGACGTTGCCCAGATGGGTGTCCACATCCCAGCATAAATGTTTCTGGAGTTCAGTGCAAGGTGATTGCCATTGTATTCTCAAGGCACAAAGGCTTATGGTTCCCCTGAGACTAACCTACATACAAACCTTTCATCATGTTCCTGATGTGGTGCTCTGGTCCAGGATGTGTACTGGGGACATGTCTTTCCTGCTCAGGATAGTAGTTGCTGCACTTTTGGCTCCTTGATTTTAAAAATGAATTTTAAAAAATCCCTGGAAGGTTGGTACAGTTACCTGCACCAACTTGAGTAATATCCTTAGCTAATGTAGAGCTTGGACCAGAAGATTTGGTCTTCTGCTTGAATTGCTGCAGCCAGGAGAACCAGGTTCCTTCCTTACAGGTGGGATAATGTTCTTATGTAGTTATTTTACAGAGATTCTGTTTCACAAGCTGTTAATATCTCTGCAAGGAAAAAAAAAAACCAAACCAAAAAAGTTAAACTCTAGATTTGCTATTAGATTTTAAACGTCAGTGGTTTTTTTTTATTCAGCAAACAGGAAAATAAAGGTGTGAAACAATTTGATTACTGTTATTAGTGGTTACTACTGAAGGGGAAAGAGAATACTGTTTTGAGAAGAATTTTGGTTTAGTGGAGTGCATTTTTACAAGGAATTCAACCAGTGGCTTTTGTACTATTTTAAAGTGATAACTGATGTTAAAAAAAAAAAAAAAGGTACTTTAGAAAGCTAGATTGATAAAATAAATGGATGCATTTATCTTAGATTTAAGATTTTTGGAACAAAAAGCCCCAGGTAGTAGTAGAAATTGTTAGCAGTAGCTGTGCATTTGGTGGTTGAAAATGTTAGTGACAAAGAGTCTTTATCTTTTGGTTGATATTTTTTCTGCTTAGTGTTTCAGTACTTTCAGTTAATAAGTGTTGGTTGAATTTTCATTAAAGATGGTAGCTAGCTGGCATATCTCCAAAGCCACATTTTGGAGCATCTTTTCCCTAAGCTTACCCGTGCTAAATAATGCTTTAATTATAAAAAAAAAGGTTTCTTTTTACTCTTTCAAAGCAAACCCAACCCTCTTACCTGCTCTGTTTCAGATTAGCTACCCTGAAATGCCCTTGATTCCTCCAAGACCTGTATCAGCACGGTATCTGCAGCTGGGGAAGGGAAGGCTCTCAGATCTCTTGTTTTTCATTTAGGCATCATTATCAGTGAGGATGGTCTCACAGACTTGCCCTCTGAGGGCTGGTTATCATCTGTCACTGTCTCGTTAGCTAGTGTCATTGTCCCAAACTCTCCATCTTTTCCACATGAATGTCTCTGATGCTGCAGGATTTGCTCAGATGCCATTGGTTGGCTCTTGTTACTTGCCAGAATTTGGCTAATTCTTCTGAAATTTAATCCAGGTTCTTTTCTCCCAGGGCTGTGATTATTTTCTGTAGAAAATTTTTCTGTGATTTACCTTTATCAATTAAATAAATTCACCGTATGAAATTTTTAAAATCTATTGAAAAAAACAGCCCAACCATGCTACTTCTGTGGGTTTAATTATATTAAAAATATAGTGCTCTGTGCTAATTTTTGTCACTTTTCTTCCCTTTTTCTAAAAATGTTCTCTCTTATTTCCCAGTTTCCATCAGACACCTTCTCCTATCCTGCAGGCCAGTATTCACAGAGCTTTATTTAAAATTATGTATCACAATGAATTCAGTGAACATGACATGGGTTTTTTCTCATGCAACCCAACCTTTTCAGAAAAAGACCTTGTGCACTAAGAAAGACATTGAGCTGACATGTTTATTACCTTGCTCTGCAATATTGTGTAAACAAACTAATTTTCTTTTGAGCCTTGCCAGCTTTGCACAGTGTCTGAAAAAAAAGGGCTGGCTGCTTCTCCCTTGGTTTTGTTTAAAAAAAAAGGACAAAGGGAGGAGACGAGGAAAATCCACTCATGATTTTCTTTTCCTGTCTGCAATCACAAGCTGCCCAATCTGCTCCCACCCAAATTAACCCAATTTCCTAATTTACTCAAAATATTTCTGTGCTTTTCTTACTGCATTGGGAATATTTGCCCTTTATAATAATAAACTCTCCTCCCTGAGCTGGAGAACTTTATGGAGAGCTCCTCGAGGAACTGCCACTTTTCTGGTCCCAGTACAGGTCTCATTTTTTTCCCCATTAGCAGCAATTCATTAATGTTGGGGGTGGTTTGTGTTTCTTTTGTTTCTTTTCAGTGAGTTTGTAATCATGCCCTCAATGGCAAACTCATCTCCTGGTGATGGGGGTCAGTATTGGTGGGTGCAGGTTTCAGTGTGCCTCAGCACTTTGCTGTGACTCCAGCAACTGGGAAGCTCCTGCCACTATGATCTGCAGCTGCCTCTTCACCACACCCTGATGATTCAAATGTAAAACGGTTCTCAGGTTAATGCACTGATGCTCAAATGTAATCCTGAGTAAAGTGACTTCAGTAGATGGGAGCAATCCAGAGACCTGTGAGTGAGTATCTCAGCCCTTGCAGCTGACTCCATGAAATGAACATGCCAGCCTGGAAATAGTTCCCTCGCATAGCTATTTTGAGGATTGGAGTCTTTGTAATTATGTCTTTCTTTGGCAAGCTGGAGGTAGTAGGTGGTTATTTATAATGGGTTTTCATCCCAGACATGGAATCAGGTTTTCAAGACCACACAATTCCTGGGTATGTGTTTATGGATAAACTTACCCTGTAAGGTGGCTTGAGGTCTCTTACCAGTTCACTCCACCTTTTGGAAGGACATTCAGTGTACATACCTGAACTGTTACTGAGTTTTCTGGAACTGAAATGTGGTCCTTCCTCTTCAGCCACTCTTTTCACTATACTTCTGAAAAGGGTTGAACTTGAAAATAATTAGCAAATAAGCAACGTTCTTTATTTAAATAAAAACACGATAAGTCATTGAAAGTGAAAAATTTTAAAAGCCCGTTTATTTATTTAGTATGGTCTCTTCTTTGCTTGATGGGTTCTGTTTCTCTTTGTGTTTCCCCAAAGGCAGCAGCAGAAGCAACTTCAGCCCCTCTTGACACTAGCCTTTCACATCTCAAACCTGCAGTGTTTCTGCAGGGTTTAATTTTTTTGTGGCATTATTGATTGAGGTTTCTCTTTCATCTTGCTGCTTCTATTATTTAGCTTTTCACACTTCAGACTTTATCAAAAGGTGTTACTTTTGGCCCCACATCTGCAGCCTGGGAAGACGAAACAGGTGCTGCAGTGGCTGGTATGTGGGTGTCAGCATTTGCTGCAGGGCAGGAAAGAAGTTCACATGGGTTTACCAGGCAGGACCAGATATCTATAGCAACGTATTTGTATATCCTGTGCCTTCTCTGTTGCAACGCTCGTTGCTTAGGATACTGGCATTAAAACATGTAACAAAATCTGCTCTTTACTTCGGAGTTCATTATCTGTCCCAGCCCATGTAACTGCGCATTTCCTCTCCCAGTTCAGATCAGAACCACTGACTAGCCCTGGGCAAAGCATGGTCCAGAGGATGTCATTATAATCCTGTTTTGCGTCCTGTTGCTACATGATCTTTTTTTACCACTAAACATTTTCACTAGCTGAGGTGCCCAAGAACCTGTCTCCCTCTTGCAGCTTGGACCTCAGGAACTGGAGGCTTCTTAAACACATCTGTGCATTGGCTGAATTGTTGAGCTCTGGTGCTACCAGAGCATGAAACATTTTCCCAGAGGGTGTGTTCCTGAAGTGTGGCAGCACGGATCTTTAGTGAGTGAGGCTTTCATTTGGGCTACCTGTGGAGGTTTTTTTGGCTTTTGGGGGCCTTTTTTTTTTGAGGGGGGGAGGGAAGAGGGTGGAGTGTTGTGGGGGTTTTTTTGTTTGTTTTATTTTGTGGGGATTTCTTAATACAAGGATCAAGCTTTTAAAAATAGAACCTCAGAACAAGGCACCATGGTTTCTGAATTGCAGGACCTTCTTATGGCTCTCATCTTCACCTGGCCATAGAAAAAGGATATTGGGGCTATTTCACAGCATGATTGAGGTTGGCAGGGACCTCTTGAAATCATCCAGTCCAGCCCTCCCTGCTCAGGACCATGCCCAGTTGGGTTTTCAGTGTCTCCAAGGTTGGGGACTTCACAGTTTCTCTGGGCAATCTACACCAGTGTTTGACCACCATTGCTGTAAAATAGTTCTTCCATGGAAAGCCTTTCTTAACATGATGATCAGAGGGTCACTGTGGGCTAAATCCTTTTGTCTTTTCTTCTGCACCCCAATGAAGAAGGCATCAGTGATGGATCCAGTGCTTTAGGTCTTTTAATTAAAAAATCTTCCACCCCTGTTGAAATGGTTCTAGCATTTCAGACCAACCCAGACCAGCGTTTGCTGCCCAGCTTATGCTGTTCATTTTCTTTGTGCTCCTACAGTCCTGGAGGCACTGTGCTGCAGCCTCTTGACTGTAACAGATCTGACATGCTTGTTCTGCTTTATAAGTGAGCACTGTGAGAGAAATGGTGCCACACTTTCCCCCACAAAGCAGATAGCTCAGATAATATAAAGAGTACTTATTCTGTTTCTCTGTGCACTGTCTTTCTCAGCTGGAGAGCACCTCTATCCTACAGACAGGCATTTCATCATTTTTCCTCTTTTTATTAACACTAGATTAGTATCCAAGGGGGTTTGCACAAGGAAATACATCTCTAAGGAGTCATTCCTGCTTTTGCAGCCATAACTGATTCACTAAGAGGAACCCATCGGGGCTCAGTTCAAGGGGATTTTGTCTTCAGAAGGTTTGCCGTAAAAAGCTGTGTTCGTCTCCAGCTTTCTGGGTTACATTTTCTAAACACAATTTCACCTGTGGTAACTGGTGGTTGTCAGAGAGTTTGTGTGAAAGTGAGATGCACTGAGCTTTCCAATAAGAGTATTTCAGCCAGTCCATCTGTTGGTAAAAACCCAGAATTGCTACTTTAGCTGTTTCAAGAGTTTGCTACAGTTACCGTAGTGCAGCATTAACTGGGTGTCATGGTTTACAGCTACTCACTCACTGTGTGCCCCCCGTGGGATGGGGAGGAGAATTGAGAAAAAAAAGGTAAAACCCATGGGTTGAGATAAGAAAAGTTTAATAACTGAAATAAATAAAATATAGTTATGATAATGATGACAATAATTGTAATGAAAAGGGAGATGATAAAAAGAGAGAGCACAATAACACCCAAGAGAAACAAGTGATGCACAGTACAACTACTCACTACCCAATGACCAGTGCCTAGCCCTTACTCAGCAGTGATCAGCCCCCCTCCCCAGCCAACTCCCCCAGGTTTATATACTGACCATGATGATGTTCTGTGGCATGGAATATCACTTTGGTCAGTTTGGGTCACCTCTTCTGGCTGTGCTCTCTCCCAGCTTCTTGTACACCTCCTCACTGGCAGAGCATCAGAAAATGAAGAGTCCTTGACTTGGGGTAAACGCTGCCTAGCAACAACTAAAACTTCAGCGTGTTATCAATATTATTCTCATTAAATCCAAAACATAGCTACTGTCTCAGCTGAAACCACAACACCAATTGTGTCTCAGCTTCAGTAAAAGACCTCTTTACTCATTGCTAGGCTTTTGCAATGAGATTATTACTTGATTATTGCTGACCCTAGAAGGACAGAGATTACATTCTTCAGGTAGGAGTTCTCTGGCAGCTCAGTTTTGAGCCTGGCTAGAATTGCAGGCAGGCAGCAGCACCACATATTTTTAACAAAACTTTTTATGTGAAACTGGAGCAAAAGTGCATCTTCATTTCCTCCTGTTTGAGCCTTACGTGGCTGAGCATTGCTTTCATGATTAGTGATAGACTTGTGAAGTCCTCTGGTCTGTATTTATACTACCAAGCTTTTCCTTGTCTGATCACATCAAGGGCATTCTTATGATTGTTTTTCTTATTGCCATGATAGTGCCAGATGCTCTGAGGGCTTTTGCTAATCAAAGTAAGCAGAATCAGACTTAGCTGCAGTATATGTGGCATCACTTTCCTGGATTTCACCCTGGTGTGATGGGAAATAAGGGAAGGGCAGGCTGTGCTGGAGTTAGATCTCTGCTGACTGCCCAAGGCAACATTGAGTGCAAGGATGTCTCTCCTGTCTCACCTTCTACACCCACTGCAGAAAGTGATTTCACTGGTAAGGCTTATTAAAAAAACCCAAAAAAACCAAACCAAAACAAAAAAACCCAACAAAACAAAACAAACAAACAAAAAAACCCCATAACCCTAATCACAGGACTGACATGACATCCCAGTCTCGCTCCCTGTGATTTCCATTAGCAGCCATCCTCTGAGTGGTCTCGTGGCTAAATCAGCTGCTGAGCCTCTGGAAAGTGATTTAATGAAAGCATTTTATAGCAATCGAATGAAATGTCGGTTGGATGCCAGCAGCAGGGTTTGCTGTCATGATTAATGAGATATTTAGGCATTTCATTTTGAAGGAGCTACCTGCAACACAATTTACATCAAAGCTGTTTTTTTCAGATAGGCTTTAATAAATTAATGTTAATGTTGGTTATTTGATTATTCACAACAAATTCATTACAACTGCAGGGTTGCATTTGGGATGAACACATTACGAAGGCTTTCAGAAAGCTCATATGCAGAAAGGATTGTGTTCAGAGCATTGCACATTTTCTGATATAAAATGATATAAAAGACGAGGAAGGGTTGAAATAGCCTATAATCTTTTGAATGCAAAGATGGCTTGCATACAAAGCTTTTGAAGCTGATATTAAATTATCATCTCTTCAAATAACGGGATATATCTTACCACTAGTAGAAATAATGAAATCTAATAAATGGAATTATCATCTTACCTCTTTTTTGTCTAGGGGGTCTCTATTTTTAAGGGAACAGGAATAATAAAGGTGTTATAGGAACGGGGAGAAATGGCATTAAACCTTTTCAAACCTCTTGTAGCTATTAGTTGGAAGTTTTACAGTCCTTAACCCTGTGTGTCATTAAAGCTGAGGTTATTTCTGCTTAAAGCCCAGCTCCTGCATTAAGTGGGCTCTGCTGTTCCTTCTGCCCCTCTCCCAGGAAATTCCAAGGCAGTGGCTGGTGAGGCAGGTACTACTTTTTGACCTGGATACTAGTTCTTACAAAGTATCTGGGAATCATTAAGTGAAACATTTGCTGAAGGGTGGAAACTGAAGGCAACTCCTCACCCAAGGACAGGAACTTAATGTTACAATTTCTGCTCCTAAAGAAAAAGGACCACGTCTGATCCATTATTTGCTCCAAGCCGCTGTTTTCTGCAAATTGACTGCAGCAGAGTAGAATATTGTGTTTTCTGCTTTCGGCAGTACAAGGATGAATAGCTGGAGCATTGGAGATTCAAAGATGGAAAGGCAGTGGCAGCAGCTGAGAGCTAGTAGTTTAACTGGAGGGCAGCCTAGTGCTTTCCTAGGGGTAGTGCTGGCAGGGACTGGGAGCTGTAGCATCCCTGCATGTGGGGAAAGCAGAGGTATGTCAGGTGTGTTGAGAAAACTGCAATATAATGGACAAAAATAAAGCTTTGGCACTGAAACATTGGCAGATTTTCTAGAAAACAGAAGTGCTAATGATAACACATTTTCGGTTAAGCCTGATGCATTGAACTAATGAGTGGCTGGCTGGGTTTTGTCTCTGAGCTTTAAGCCGCAGAGCGGGATGTGGATTTTTTACATATCTGAGACAATGCAGAGACTAAATGGACAGATAGTACAAGCTTAAATTCACCTGTTGAAAATCTGTCTACTGTAGAGCAACTTATTTTTTACTGACCTTTAATATTTTAATTTTTTTAGGGTTCTTATGTATGCCTGGGATTTTTATTCTCTGGGAAGTACTTAGCCCCTGTTTTTCCTGGTCTCTGTATGCTTTGCTGCTCAGCTCTTGTGATTTCCAAGTAGTCATGCGATGTTGACCTGTTACTAACCTGTCTTCTGCATTGGCTGTGAGTGAGCCTAACGGACATAACAGGCTGTGCAGAGAATTGTCATTTATGTGGGACCAGTCACAAGGGTTTGGGTGTGACTTTGTGCAAACTTGTGAATAAACTTTTTGAGTTTGGGGAAGGAGATGCTGCTAAATCTCTAGCCTGGCAATACAGTTTCATATTGCTGAGAAGCCATGAAAAGCTGCAAGGGATAAAAGCAAAAAAATTAACAAGGTTTTGTTTTTTTCCTGTTGTTACCTAAGTGCAGATTGACCATCTTTCATTTTGTTGAAGGAGCTTTCCTGTTGCTGGGCAGTCTCACCTGTGTGGCAAAACATTGTCAAGGGAGAGGACAGACCCAGCCCATTCCTGACATCCTGATGAAATCCTGAATTTAAATGCGCTTTGGCCCCTTTTGGGGAATATTGAACCTAATGAATAAGGTTATGTAAAAGTATAAACCCTAGTAAACCTGAAAAGAGTTGCTCTGCAAAACATTAGGCTTTAAAAAGCCCTTTTCTCTGATTGTCTGGTAGGGCTGGAAAGGATGAAGTCCTTTGTGGCAGTGATGCTGTCACAGCGACCCGTCTGCTCATGCTACCTCCACAGTTGAGAGAAAGAGGGAGGAGGCTTCTAGTGTGTTGCTGTTGAGTGTAGGCTGTGCTGAGGTTATCCTTGCTGCACCCTCCTCTGACCCCCGGGGTGCCACAAGGAGCATCAACCAAGCACCACTGCACTGAGGGGCTGCTGTGGGGTGAGTGATGCAGGGAGGGAGGAGAGGCTCTGTAAGCCAAGGGCTTTCAAAGAGCATCTGGACAATGCAAACATGACTGGCACAGAGCCACCTGCCCTTCCTCTCCTTATTCAGCCCCACTTACTTTCACTTTTGAATAGACAGATTTTACTTTTCATCACTGCTGCTGTCCCTGTACACTCCTGCTCGATCATCGCAGCAGATCAGCCTGTTGGAGTGGGTCAAGTGTAGGAATCTGGAGCTGGGCATCACAAACCGTATGATGGAGGAGTGGGATTGAAGCAGAGAAATAAAATAATGAGGATTATTATTTCCCAAATAATTAGGAGTAATAATAAGGACTAATATTTCCCAAATATTTGCTCCCAAACTATCTTCTGTTCCACAGCATATTAGTAACTGGGAGACCCTAGAGAAGAAAGGAGGCTAAATGAAATGAGATCTTTTCCTGGTGATTTATAGTACCCTTTTTCTCCTCTTTCCCTCTTGCCTCATGCAGGGTCTGTTTCTCACAGGGTTCTACCAGCCCCTGGCCCCTCTCTGCCTGGTGGGGCTGGACCTCAGGCAGATATTCTCTTGCTTTGCAGCTGCTGAACCCAGACCCAGAAGAGGATGGGGAAGCAGAACAGCAAGCTGCGCCCTGAGGTGCTCCAGGACCTGCGTGAGAACACCGAGTTCACGGACCATGAGCTGCAGGAGTGGTACAAGGGCTTCCTAAAAGATTGCCCAACGGGACATTTGACTGTAGAAGAGTTCAAAAAAATATATGCAAATTTTTTTCCCTATGGCGACGCGTCGAAGTTTGCGGAACATGTCTTCCGCACCTTTGACACCAACGGTGACGGGACGATTGACTTTAGGGAATTCATCATTGCCCTGAGCGTCACCTCTCGGGGCAAGCTGGAACAGAAGCTGAAGTGGGCGTTTAGTATGTACGACCTGGATGGCAACGGGTACATCAGCCGCGGGGAAATGCTAGAAATAGTGCAGGTGAGGCACGATTGCTATTGTGTATCTTATTTATGTTGCTGTAACCTCTTCACCCTGAGACATCGGGACCTGGAGATGAAGACTGTGCTGAGCTGGGTCAGTCCTGCCTCAAGGAGGTTCCTGAGCCCATGGTCCTCAAAGGGACACTGGAGTCCATGGTGGGACCTGTGACATGCAGATGAGGAAGGGGCTTGAGACATGAGCAGGGCACTTGTGAAGCTGGCCTGCAACCAAAATCCTGCAGCTCTCCCTGGGGATTTCTTAGTGGGGTGTTAATGGGATCAAAAAAACCTAAATTCAAATTCTACTGACCTGATAAATCTCAAAATTAATACTTTGAAACTTCAAATCTGAGTCAATGTGAACTCTGGATGAAAGACTGTGGCATGTCTTTGTCTCCAGAAGGCAGAGGACACGTAGACCACAGGCTCTAGCAGGGGGTGTGCAAGGCAGAACACCCTGTGACCCTACCCCACGTGCCTGGCAGGGCTCAGCCTCAGCAGTGGGCTGCTTGGCATCTGCTCTGCAGCTGAGATGTGTTTCCTGTGTACTGCAAGGAGGTAATGCGTCAGGAAGTGCTGTGACATTTGGTCCTCATGGCTGAGGTGGGATAATTTAGGTGGAAGGCTAGGACTGCAGACACCCTGAAGAGGTCTTATCTTTATTTATCTTTATTCACATTTTTGTAAGTCTGAAAATGCATTTCCTTACCCATCCACAAAGAAAAACAACCCCTAGTCCCATAGATACATATTCACCATAATCCATATAGCACCCCTCATGCATACATGTAACTGAGTGTGTGATGAGGGCCAGCCAAAGAGGTGATGGCTTAGCCCGGTTGCAGAAGAGAGAATTATACACCATTGCCTCCTGTATTTTAGCTCAGTTCTGCTCACACATTAATCTAGACCCTGACTTTCAGTTAAACTGATCCGGCATTTCTTTTGAAGTGCTAATGAATACAGGAAAGAAAAATAAAAAAGCTGCAGTCAGATATTCCCATTTGTTTTGGTTTATAAAGTAAAGTCCTGCAGCTGCCTGCCAGGGTCAGCTGCCTTTTTTTGTTGCTACAGGCTTAAATTCTTTTTCTCTATCCTGGTGTTTTATCATTTGGGTCGTGTTTTTCCTATATCTTTTTTTTTCTTTTAAATACTCAGGCAATTTACAAAATGGTTTCATCAGTAATGAAAATGCCAGAGGATGAATCCACTCCTGAGAAGCGAACAGACAAGATCTTCAGACAAATGGACACAAACAATGATGGTAGGATCACTGACACCCCTTCCTTGGCTCTAGAAATAGAGGTTTTCTAGCCCAGTCTTGGTAGATTATGGTATTTGGGGAGAGGGGGTAGAGGACAGGGGTGTCTCTGGTCTCTTACTGGCCTCAGTGAGCATATCTGTCCATGACAAATAGGACGAATAAGTGGGCAGTGAGCAGCAGGTGAGAGACTTTCCCTGCTGGGGGGCTGAGAAGAGAGCAGTCCTTCCCTGATATTTCATGGTTGAATCCCATTCTGTAAAGGCTCTTCTGAAATTCCTGAGTCCATTGTCTTTGGATTATTTTCTCTGGGTGTAGCACAAACTAGGCATGAGGGTTTGCTCCCATTGCCCTTGATAGGTTTGCACTCCAGGGCTTGTCATCCATAATGCATGTCCTCAAATCAAAAATTCCCTAGGTCTATAGTATTTATTTTCTGTGCATATTCATGGCATGTATACATCTGTATACACATGAAAAAATACCATCTTATTTGTAGAGAGGTTTTTATTTAAGAGAATTTTGTGGCTGCATTTTGGTGTCTGCTGCTGTAACCCCAAGGCAAATTTCTGGCCTTGCTGAAGTCCTCAAGTATTTTACCTTTGACTTCATCAAAACTAGCACTTCATCCCCTGACTTGATATTCAGGGGGCCCTAAAATAACATGATTAAAGTCTTTTCATTCTGTTGAAAATAGCAGTGCGTGCAGATGTGCAACAGAGTAGTGGTCACAAAACCTGCTGTATATAAACATCCTCCATCTGTTGCACGTTGTTGCTGAAATAAAATCATGCTATTCTCAGTAAAATACCAGCCCTGCAAGCCATGCAGTGTCAAGCAATAACATCTACACGTGTGCTCTGGTGGCTGGAAATGTTTCTTCTTCCTCATCTGACTGTTGGGCATTGCAAATAGGTTTTGATTTGTGCTTCGCTTAAGAAATACAGGGAGAGGGGGAAACTAATAAATGTCTTAATAGTTAAGAGTACTCTTTTTCAAGCTGATAAAATCACTTGGTTTGGGAACATTAGCCAGAAATTAGGATAGAAGTGTGCCACAGGTTTTTGAACTTCTGTAATTTTTGTAAAAGGAAGGCTTGCTCATTAATGGAATTGTAAGATCATTTAGGTTGGAAAAGACCTCTAAAACCATCAAGTCTAGTCATTAACCCAAAATGACCAAGCCCACCACTGAACCATGTCCCTAAGTGCCACATCTACATGTCTTTTAAATGCCTTCAGGGATGGTAACTCTACCACGTCCCTGTGCAGTCTGTTCCAATTGTTAACAACCCTTTCGGTGAAGAAACTTTTCCTAATATCCAATCGAAACCTTCCCTGGTGCAACTTGAGGCCATTTCCTCTTGTCCTATTGCCTGTTACTTGGGAGAAGAGTTCCTCCCTGTTCAACCTGATTCGAGTGCTGACCACCAAGGTCATTCCTCTTCCATCCCCATGGCAGGCTGGCAGCATCCTGGGGCTGGTGAAAACTGGCACAATGAGCTGGTGCATCCCTCCCTTTGCATTTGGCCAAAAGTGACAGCAGGCAACTGCTAAGTGCAAGATGTTTGTGCATGGGTCCTATCTTGAGCTTAGCAGTTTGGGTTAAGTAAGGATGGCCCTGGGGTGTTGTGTGAGGGTAGGGGTAGATTGTGCTGAGTGCATGAGGTAAATGAGAGATCGCTGGACACAGTGTTAGGAATGCAACAAATGCTTGTCTCCTCCAGTTCATAGGGAACTAGTTTCATTTCTCATTAATATTGCTACATCTTATTTCTGCCGCTTTTCAGAGTGCTGAAGCAGGAGAGTATTGGTGATAACAAGCAAGGCAGAGGCTGCTCACAGGCTCCTTATGCTATCTGTGCAGGGGAGTAGTCCTGAGATCAGGAAAAACCCCAGGATGAGGTCTGAAAAACCAGATCTTTACTCCTTGGCATACCATGCTGTGCTGTGCCATAGCATGGGATTGTTGGAGCCAGGGGATGTCAGGGTGGTTGTTTCTTGTAGTTGCCTCTCATGGTTGCTCCTCCAGAGATCACTTTTTCAGACCCTCAGACTGTTACAGGGTCCATCCAGTTCAGTGCCTCTGGCCTAAACTGAAGATATGTAAACCAGAAGAGCTCAGGTGGCTCCCTCAAGGATGGCTTTTCTTGCTGCCCCATGAAACCCATCCTGTTCTTGTACACCCAGCAGGGCACGGCAAATGGCTTACAGAATCATAGAATAGTTTGAGTTGAAAGGAACCTTTAAAGGTCACCTGGCCCAACCCCACTCCAATGAGCAGGGACATCGTCAGCTGGATCAGGTTGCTCAGAGTCCTGCCCCACCTGACCTTGTAGGTTCTGGAGATGCTCAGCCCTACATGTCACAGCAAACAAGGGGGCAAAGTGTGAATATTTGGAATATTTAGGTTTAAAATGTTGTAGTAACACAAGCATCATTTCAAAGTGTACATGTGTTCAGGTACCATACCTTGGGTTCATGTGTCATGTTATTTGTATGGTCTGGTTCTGAGCAAAAAGCTGCCAAATGATATTAGAACAGTTGTTTTTATTTGGGACTGTCTTTTTAAATAAAAAAATAACAATTATTATTGTGGATTGTTTTGCAGAAGAAAAATGTATTTGGACTTAAAGGCTTGAGTAGGATTTAGCTGCTGTGCATTGCGCTAAATTCCCTTAGATGCCTTTGTGATAGATTAGATAGATGTATGTTGCTCTGGTGAGGAGGGATTCTTTTAAGCTGCAGTAATGGTGGTGGCAACAACTGAAGTTTTAAGAATTACTTCCATTTGGGTTTTTCTCCCTTTCAGGTAAGCTGTCCCTGGAAGAGTTCATCAAAGGTGCCAAGAGCGATCCCTCCATCGTGCGGTTGTTACAGTGTGACCCCAGTAGCGCGAGTCAATTCTGATTAAAGCGGACAGTGTGCTCAGAGAATCTCGGCTTGTGTCCTTCAAGCTTTGCTCGCAAACGGATGCCTTCTCAACCATTCCTCCACACTTCGCGGATAAGATCCCGTTGCCAGATCGTGTGTGTGTGTCCGAGCGAACCAGCCCTCGCTCCCCCCAATAACACCAGTGCAGTTCTCCTTCGGCAGCTCCGTTTCTGCTTCCCTGTAATGTTACAATTCACTCTACACATTTTAAACATTAATCGAAAGGTATGTTTACATGCAGCTACGAGAGAGTTCAATCACTGGTGAGATACCATTTCACTTAGTCTGTAAGAAAGGTGATGTTCTAGTAGTTCCCGAGAAGATGCTAAGTAGGACTTTTACCCAACATAGCAGATGGTAGATAATTTATTTTGCTTCAGAAATTACTATGTTTAAAAAAAAAAAAGACAGCGGACTGAAATGGAGTAGAAAGTTTAAAAAAAAAAAAGAAAAAGAAAAAAGGAAAAAAAAAAAAGCAGCTTTCCTGGGCATGGTTCCAATTTTCTTTTTGAGGAAAATTGCTTGCACTTATCTAATGGTCTTTACTTTCTTTTAATATATATATAAATTATATATATATGGTGAAGTAAAATTTTAAATATTTAGGTCATCTATTTAAGGCATAAAATAGAATTTGAGCTTTGTTTCTTCTAGTTGTCTGTGATTTATTCAAATCTTGGAGATTGTTTTTTTGTGATATTTATGCATTAGCAAATTGCTGTTCCAAAAGAAATGCATGACTAGCAGTTTGTGGATATTTCACTCTGTTTAATTCCTGAATGCAATTATTTGTTCATTTTTACTGTCAGTCATTCCAATGTTACTGTATGAACAAAAGACCTGAAAGGAGTTCATCCTCATTTTGTATTTCTCAGTGGAGTCCTACTTTCTGGTGGTTGCTGCGTTAAATGGCTTTTGAGTGCCCCGAGGTGATGTGACTGGCACTGCTGTTCTCAACTTGGCTACACCTCCTCCCTTTTGCTGTTGATATGTTAATAGTCTTGTGCATTCCAGTGTTATTTAATATCTGCCTAATGCCAAGAAATATTAATTGAAATAAAAGACTACTTTTCTTGTCACTGCCTGTCTTGGTCTAACCCATGCAACAAGTTCCTAGAGTCAGGTATTTGGGGAAGGACGAGGCTGGTTTCCTGCCCGACATGTCCCCGTCTTATCTGGGACATGTTGCTTTGTAAGTAGGGGTTTGGGGAACCAGCTCTTGTCACTGGGTTAATGCAGTGGTGTTAGTGCCTGTAGGTGCTGCCTGTGGGATCCTGCTCCATTCTGACTGAATCCATGTGAAGACTGCAGGAAGGTGACAGCTCAATTTCTGCTGGATGCATAGCTGCTCACGTCAGTGTAGGAAAAGCTGCTGACCCTGCTGGCTGGGCTACTGTGACCATGGTTTTACAAAATAAAACTCTGTTCAGATACCAGGTATGTGTTGTTGGAATAATTTTTGACACCGGTAGCATGGAAAACAGTTTTCCCCACGTTCATCAGATCTGCAGTTAGCTGTATAAGACTGTCCTCTCTGCAAAGTAAAGGATCAACAAATTATTTGGCCTGAGGTTAATGTTGAGTATGCAATTAAGGGATTTTTACTGAGTATAATGTTCTAGTAGTAGTTAGATGATAATACTTTAACATTAAAAGAAGGAGAGAGAAATGGTTGCAATATCCAAATGGAAATACATTGTTAGATCAGACTTGGTCTAGAACAAAGACTTGTGTCAGTGCTGCCAAGCAGAAGAGTGTGTTCATTTTCTTCCCTGGAAATTCAAATTTGAGCTGTTAAACTGACAGTGCTTTCAACCACAACAGTCTGCTGATGAGGCAACCCTGAAAAGGAGGTTAATCAGAAGTCTGCCTGCTTTCCCTGGGTGAGCCCAGCAAAAAAAAAGGAAACTATTGAAAAAAATGTAATTCTATGATTGCTGATAGTCTGTCTCTAGCCTTTTTGTGTTCATGCTGGCTGTTTACCAGAAGGTGCTGGGGTGTTAGAGATGCTGGAGATGTTTTTACTCTAATGGCTCTTCTTGCATGGGCTGGGTAGCAATTGTTTAGATGTGAGTTTGCCACCATGGACTTTATCATCTCTGCATTCAGGAGAGAGTGGAAACATCTCTGCCCTTGTCCCAGGGTGGTGCCTCTGAGGGGGACTGCAGCATTTGAATCTTGTTTGTGCCATCTTAAAATGAGTCAGGCATATTTTCAGTCAAGCATTGCACAATATCCTTTTCTTGGGTACCAAAGATGTAAAAACTGTTTTGCGGTGGGACTTTTGTTGCCTTTTCCACATTTTCCTGACATCTCACCTCTTCTGGTTTCCACTGCTGTCTGTAGTGAATAGCAAGTTTAAGTAGCTGTTTAACAAAGCCCAAACTCTTCTCATTTGAAAAAAAAAATTATCTCCTTACAGTAGCTCATTTTGACCTTGTTTTTGCAGAGAGAAAGTGAATGAGTCTGAATTTTAGAGGTCAAAAATTTCCCATTTTTTTTGATGTTACAGTTTTTGCTCTGAAATGGGCCGAGGTATCCACAATGGAGTTTTCTGCAGGCTGTGGTCTGACAAGCCCCTGTGCAGTTGCATACAGACACTGGGATTTTGTCCTGCTTCACCTGACCCGATTTCTTCTGCCTTTCTCTTTGCCTCTTTACACTTTCCAGTCCCACCCCAAGTTTGTGGATTTTTTTCATTGTCCCTCACTGCTTTCACAGGTTTTAAGGAGTTTCTTCTTTTCAGGGTGCAGTGGGTCAACCCCATTTCAGACCAGGGCTGGCACAGAGAAAGCATGTAAGGTGCTCCCAGCTGGCCTTTCAGGAAGCAAGTGAAGGAAGATGCTCAGGAAAGGTGGTCATGCATGGCATCCTGGGGTGACTGGGAGATGCTCTGAAGCCTAACCAGGCTGAGCTGTTCAAAGGTGGCTTCTGATATCGGGAACCTTTTAATTGCAGACTAGCCAAGTACTGGAAAGGGGTTTATCTGCTACTGCCAAGCAGCTCTCTTAAATTCAGATCTGCTTCAGAGGCTGAAGTTGTGCATCCACAGTCACTGGGTAACTTTGATCATCTTGACTGTGCTTGAACAGCTCCTCGGAGGATGTCTCTGCTTTCCTGTCTGGTAACAAGGACTCAGAGGGGAAAGCAATTTCCAGGCTCCTTCTCCAGGATGTCATTTGAGTGTTGATACAGGCAGGGTTCAAAACCAATAAAGACATCAATGAAAAGCTAAGAGAGCTTTACTGCTCCTTGAGCTCCCAGGGGTGTCTTTCATGGAGGGATTGGTGTGTAGAGGGGTTAATCACTTGGGAAATAAAGTCCAAGTGATTAATAGAAAACTTCAACTTGTTAAGAGACTCTGGTGTTTTGGCAAATTGTATGATTAATCAAAAATAGAGTCAACTTAGCATAAGTAGAGTTTGGCACAAAAAGCCATCACCAGTGGGTCCATTTTTACCTTGCTTTATTAAGCTATGTAATTATTTTCTCACCATGGAGATATCTAGCACTCTGAAAGCCCTGGCTAATTACTACATAAATTCAGGCTTTTCTGTATGAATTGCAGGTCTTGTTAAGCTAATTCAGAATTATGTCATTGCCTTCCAAATTAAGTTAAATCCTGTGTCTGGTTGCACCCTAACTCTGGGTGATGGAGGTGCTTTGCTTCTGTCTTGTGTTTCTCCCTTGCCAAATTTTCATTGGCCCTTTGTTTTTAAATAAGGCCCTTTGCAATGTATTTTTAGCATAAGCCTCTGAGTAATAAACTCCTGTTCTTCCTGTGAAGAACAACGTGAGCATTTCTGGAGCCACAGGGCAGATGGTCTCCATGGATAGTCCCCGATCCATTATGCAGGGCACCCTTTATTCATATTCGAAGGTTAAGAACAGCCATCGACTTTAATGGTCCAGTGGGCAGACTGGCATTTTGAGCTCCCTGGGTTGCACTGTGGCAAATACATTGCTGATGAACCCGATAATTGCTGTTATCTCTTTTGGGAGGAGAGATGCTTTATTGAAAAGTAGGAATAGAGTGGGAGAAAGAGAGCAGAGCATCTCTCTGTGTAGAAGCTTTGGAGACGCTGGCGTCACTGGGAGCATTGTCCCTTGCAAGCAGACCTTACCTGTTGCCCACCTGTATCAAGTGTGATGGTTTGGATGCAGACACACTTCTGAACACTCTTCCATGGTCACTGTGGTTAAAGGGCAACCACTGTGTCTCCGGAGGCTCGTGTTAATCCCATGTCACACAAGTCAGAAACCACTGGCCCAAAGGTGGCACGGAGCTGTCCCAGTAGCAGCCTGGTGTCTTCAGGGATGGGGGGGCAAGGCCGTAACCACCAGTTGGGCAGGTTATTTTAAGAGGTAAACAGCAGGCTGGCTCTTCCTGATGGAGGAACAATTTATCCCAAACAAGATCTTTACTGGTTGGGCTGTCACTAGAGGGAATTGTCCCTCACCTGAAGGTGAGAAGCAGGGTCCCCTCCTTGCTCCTCTCCACATGCTTTCCCACACCTTGGTGTTTGTTGCTGCTAGGGCTTGGGTGGGTCAAGACTGACACCATGGATCATCCTCAGCTCCTTCAAACCCACCCTACCTGTAAGGCTGTAGCTCTGAACTCATCTTTGGTGTCTTCTCTACCTTGTACCTGGCACTGGGAGCTGCATCACTAAATCTTTGGGCACTGTCAGCTCACAGCTGTGCTCCCAGGGCTCCCACCCCATCACATTTTTACCTTTCCAACCAGTGCAACTGTTTTGCCTGGTACCTTGGCAGCTTCTTTTGCCTTAACTTTTTTTTCTTTTGCCTAAAATATTCCATGCAGCAGTATGGAACTTGGTGCAGAAGGCAAGTCATAACTTGACACAGTCGATCTCAGATATATTATAGCAAATATGACAAATTACATCCTGGGTTGTTTGCCTCTGCATTCCTGCTCCTGTCACCCAGGCCATTCTGCAGGTAATGAGGTGTAAGATATTTAGAAGGTATGTAGATGGTGGCCTTGGCAGTGTTGGGCTAATGGTTGGACTCTATGATCCTAAAAGTCTTTTCTAACCTCATGATTGCATGATTCTGTGAGTCTGAAATCCCAGCCCTGTGGACTTGCATGGTTCTGCTCTAGCCTGTCCTCACTAACAAGAGCAGCCATGTATTTTTTCTAGGTATTAAAGTACCTCTAATGCCTTCCTTGACTTGTTTGCTCAAAAAGATGCAAACTGCCATGTCTCTCTGGTATCTTCATTTTGGGTTCATGCAAGAAGAAACACCTTCTTCCTCTGTGGGGTTTGGGTTATAGCCAGTCCTGTGCTGAGCCTGTACCCGTGGTTGAGAACTCCAGAAGAGGTATCTGGCAGGCAGTCTCTCCTTGTCATGTCTGCAGGACCCTCATTGCTTCTGAGAACTTTTCTACTGCATCTTTGCTTTGGCAATGCCTGCAGGGACAGCCACCCCTGCATGTGACCATGAGATCCGGTGCTGTGGATCTGTGGAGCAGGGCTGGGACATTCCTCACCCAGGTCTTAAACCAAACATTTGAATAACAGGCAAGCATCCAACAAGAGAAGTTGAGCTTGTTTGTAGAAATGCTGAGGTGCCCAGGCTCAGAGGAGAGTGTCAGCTAACTCATATCATTAGGATATTGGCCCATCCCCTCTTAAGGAGAAACAGAAATGGTACAGACAATCCTCTGCCCAAAGTTGGAATTTGTCTTCCATTTGGGCTGTTTCTTCATGAACAAGATGTCTTTTTGACAAATTTTTAGTGTTTTGGGAGCAGCGAGGGAAAATGACGTTCTAAGCATCACAGCATGGAGCTGGGGAGTGTCATCCTCTCAGGGACACTGTGAGCCCTCATTTGCTGCAGCTGGCAGCTTCCCATCTCCAGCTCCCTCAGGATTGCTGTGGGGACCACTGCTCTCCTCTCTAGTGCAAAAGTGCAGTGGCAAAACGGTGGTGGGAGAAGAGACCCTCTCTCCTCCCACCAGACCCAGCTGGTGTGAGTAAACACCCTTCTCCTGGGGCTGCAGCAATGACTGAACACATATATTTTTCCTCTTTATTCTTTTTTTCAATATTTTTCTGGACCATTTTCAGGGCAAATTTCACTGCTGAGCAGATGCCATGGGCAGCAGGTGCAATGCTGGCAGCTGGTTCCTCAGGGAAGAGGTGAGTGCAATGACTGCCTTAATATGCCATTGATGATGAGGAACAAAACATGAACATTGCACACACTTTTCCTTGGTGAATATAAAATAAAGTCAGCTAATTTCGATGTTAGTGTTGCACAGCCATTGTTATTCCTTTGCTGCTTTCCTGATGAATTATTAATACTTGCATGGCCCACGATAAGCAGGCTCAATGCCTGCTGGAGGAGAGGGTGTCACCACTGTGTGAGTCTGGTGACACCGAGGAGCAAGGCTGCCTGCACGTTGTGGATAGTGCTGATGGCCTAGAAAAGGGTTGCAGGTACCAGAGTCCCCCCACACTGTGCCATCCTCCATCTCGCCAGCATCATGTGCGGTGACGCCCAAGTGATCTCCTGCTGCCAGACACCCTGCCCACACTGGGGAGATGTGGTCTTTGGGGAAACCGGCTTTGGTAGCCCCCTGTGCCCCACCTGGGGAGCCTTATGGGCTAAAGATAATCGTGTAAGAAAAGAGCTTCATTTTTAAGCAGGAGTGGCTTAAGTCAGCTTAAAAGCAGCTGTTGAACCCTTCTGAGCTACTTGGCAGGGGATTCCACATCCACTTCTCACCGAGCTGCTGGTGCTATCGGCCACCCTTCAGGCATGCCACCGCTAGTCCTCTGTGGGACCTGCTGACAGCTGCATTGAATAGCATGGCTATTCAGGCAGGCCCCTGTGAGGCTCAAGCTCTCCCATGAGGATCTCCAAGTCCTTTGGGACCAAGACATCAAGGGCCACATTGGTGAAACCTGGAGGACAGCTTGCCAACTCCAAGTCTGCCCAGACCTTTAATAACTGCCACCACTGCTGCTGGAAACTATGTAAAAAAAAAAAAAAAAGAATAAGGAAAAAAAATGGTTTTTCCTTTTTTTCCTTCAGTATGATGCTTTGCTGTGATGCCTGTGAAGGGAGATGCTGGCCACCCTGACTGCACCTCCATGCGGCCCTTCCTGTGCCCACCTCATGGTACTCAGGTGATGCTTTCCAGACAGCAGAGATCAGAGCCGCCTCAGTTGCTGTGACAACACACAAAAAGGAGCCAGGAGTTTAATTTTTTTTTTTTTGGTGACTTTGCAGCCCCTCCATGTTCACCTTCTCTGCACAGTTCACAGCATTCGTGATGGACAGGATACTTGAATGGGACAAAATATCCCTGCCAGCAGCATGAGTGAAACCAACCATACATGGGATGGCCCAGTGAGGAGGCAATGGAAGGGACCAAAGTCCTCTTTTTCTCTACTCTGTTCTAGCAATAAGTTTTTCTCAAGGCACTTATGCTTTGCACTGCCCTGCATTTTTTGGTGGAGTTTGACCCAGAATACAGGGAAAGGGACAAAAGGGACTGTGAAGGACAATTATAATCGATTTTCATATTCTGGTAGCTGATTCTCAAGGCTCACAGACCATTATTCTTCCATCAGCCAGCAAGGTGTGTGCTGTTTCTTGCATTTTCGCCATCATTCTTCTAGTTTTAATTTCTTCTGTGCCAGCTGCTTTTGTTAAACTTCTTCCACCCAGCTACAAGTTTCAGTGCTTTTATGTGGTATGTGTTTTTAAACTTCCTTTTCACGCTTGAGCCAGCACCAATTGACGGTGACTCCTCCAGCAGCCCATGCTTGCTTGGTTTGGGTGTCCCACAAATCTCAGCAAGTCTTCTCGCAGCTGAACCTGTGGGCAGGCAGCAGGAACTGGCGGCAGCCACATGTTTTGCCAGAAAGATCTCCTGCTCCTGGGTTTCCTGAAGAAGATTTTGCAACCAGAACCTTTCGCGCAAATGCGAAGTTCAGCAGCAGCATTTAGAAACAAGGGAGGGGTGAGTAGGCATGAGAAAAAGGATGGGACTGGCAGTGGGAGCTGAGCCTGTGGTGGAGTGTGTGGACGTGCTGGCAGATCAATCATAGAGGATTTAACACCATTAAGCAAGGGGGCTTTCTTGAAAGTGTCCACCCATCAGCTGATGCCACAAGCAGAGCATGAAGCTGATAGCACTGGCAATGTGGTTCCTTTCTGTATTGCTTTATACTCACAAGCACTTTCCTAATGATAAAGCTAAATATCCTGCCTCTGAGTTTTCCTTGTTCTTCCCTGGGATGAACAATTCCTATCTCTGTCCTAAAGCATGAATCACCTCAAAATCTTCACCTCCGTCAGCACCACAGCTCTGTCTTAAAGAACTTTTCTGAAGCAAGACTTCTAGTCGATTCCCTCCTCAGTAATGTGATTTACATAACCCTTCAATCACTAGTCATTTCCACACCTTGTGGCAATAAAGACAAATTAGCACCTTAAATGAGAGAAAGGTCCTTCTAGGAAATGGATTTAATTTCTAATGGGTTTTTGAGAAGCTTCAATCAGTCGGTTCCTCTGCTGCGGATGTGTGAAGGAAAAGGGCACAAAGAGGAAAAAATGGCGCATCCCTGTGTTGTGCATGACATTCATATAGAAAAGCAGTTTCTGAGTGCTGGAGGAGGTAGCTGGGGGGCTACCTGGGTGTTGAAGTCATCCCTGTCTGCATCCTACCTTCACCTGCACCAGAAGCTCACAGCCACAGTGGGTGGGTTTTTCTGGATTGCCCAGCATCCTCTGAAACTCTGAGATTTCAGTGCTTAATCAAAAGGTAGTTGGAAACAAGCCCCAAAGGGTGAGGTATACTGCTGGTGTGTAGCCAACTGCATCACTGGACAGTGGTGAGATTTACCCTCCACCTTGCCTTCAGGTCATGCCTTTTCCTTAAAAATATGGGGAAATTATTTTTAATGTAAAAAAGAGTGATGCTGGGAGGTGTTAACCTAGCTGCAGAGCCTGGAATGGTGGGCTTGCCCATTTCTGGAAGCAAAGCTCAAAGTTCACTTGCTCTGCCCAGAGGATTGAGAGGATTTTTATACTTCAGCAAACTGACCACAGCCTTACCAGGCTGGACAAACATCTTGGATGACTAAGTAGTGATTTACAATGAGTTGGAGCCCACAGGCATACCCTGTCATGTCCTGGAAGAGAGAATGGAGTTGTTCAGTGAGGACCTGGGTATGCTGGAGTCTCATACAGATGACAAGAGCTGAAGTGAATGTATTTGACCCAGGCAAGTTTTCACCTTTATCCATGTATCTTAGAGTAGCTAGCATTTTTTTTTTTTATCCCAGAGTAGTAATGTTTTACTATTTATGCCACCAGCATGGCAGTGAGAAGCCAAGCTTCAATATTTCATTTCCTTAATCAAAAGTTGCAACCTCAGTCCCCTACAGTTACAGTCTCCTCATTGCTGTTAAAATTATAAATTCTGCTGCCTCACTTCCTTTTTTTTTTTCCCCTTTTTTCCTCTGTTTTCATCTTGACTGTAGGCATTATGGCAACTAAGTAAATTTTTTTTTGTTTGTGACAGTGACCCAAGATGAGGAGCTGCCGCCACCAGAAATGCTACAGGGAAGGTTTTCCAACACCCTGCTAAGATGAACAGAAATAAATTGCTTGGATCGGGTGATACCCGCCTGAGTGCACCCGAAGAGCAGAAGGATGAAAGCATAACATTTAGATCAGCCTCTGGCAAACACAACACCGAATTATTATTAGTTATTTTTTTTAATGACTCCAGGGCATAATTTGAGGAACTCCAAACCAGTAAGCCCGATGTCTGAACTAGAAAAAAAAAAATTGATAGAAGCTATAGCAAAGCTACAAGTTATTGCAGATGCTAGGATAAGTGTGATGTATAAAGGGAAGAGATAAAATAAGCTTTTACAAGTGGAAGTTGTGCCTGATAAATCTGTGGTCTCTGCAGGAATGAAGAGGTGACACATTCTTAAATGGTCTGAAAAGGGATGGATAGATAGACAAATAGGTAGAGTGAGATGAAGTTTGCTGGTGATACAGGATTGTTTAGGATAATTAGAGATTATGCTAAGTATTGCAGAATTTTTTCTCCCTATTGATAATGAATGAGGTAATAAAGCTACCCATTATCTAAAGTTTAGTTAAGTTACCTTATACTAACTTCAAGAAAAAAAAGGAGTCTAAAAACACTACTTTTAACTACTCATACACTTTGAGGTCCAAATTAATATGGTGTTGGGATTACTTTGGGCAGAAGTCTAAAAATATCAGCTCAGTGCTCACCTTACAAGACAAATAAGCTTTTGGGCAGTCTTATGGTTAAGGATGTTACTGACTGGGTAAATGGTTCCCCAAGCACCACACACATCATGTCTGGTTACAATAGCCTCCAAAACCTCCCTCTCTGCTCTGGCACAATGTGTCCTCCCTGTGCAGTCTGTGTGACTGTGTGTGCCCTTAGCCCCTTGCTAGACAATTTAAACTTTGAAGCTGTTTGCATGGCAGCTGGTACCCAGCTAAATCATGTACAGTGTCAGCCATACCTGTGTAGACCAACGGCAAATGGCTTCACAGCTGCCTAATGTGGGCAGGGAACATTATGATCAGCTCCTCTTGACCCTGCAGCTAATGCAGGCCAGTGAATCTGCCTTGGTAATTTGTGTACCAGGATTGTACCTTTGGCCTGAGACTGGAGATGATGCTGAACATCTGCCACTGGACTCCTGAGAGTGACGTCAGTACTCTTTTGTCCTGAGTCTGGTACCAGTTCAGCTGCATCCATCTCTCCCAAAGATAAATTATGCTTTATTGCATGATATTGCTCAGGACAGAAAAAACCTCTCATTAGGCAGCAGCAATTCAGCACTTAAAACTCATAGTAATAAGAGCTTGATCAGGGCAGCTTTTTGTCCCTTTCCACTTTGTCTTTCCTTTTCCCCTTTCTGCCTGTGCAGGCTCTCAGAAAGCACAGAGGGATTGGCAGAATGGCAGAGGATGTTTGCAAAGTGTCCTTGGGCATTACTGGGGACAGTAGTGGGAAGCCAGGCCAGCAGAGATGTGCTCTGCCTTGCTGCTTCCCCACTGATATCCTCTGCCAAAGCAGGGTGGTTTTCTCAGGAGACAACATCAGCGGGAGAAACTCAGGGCCTCTCCTAGGGCATGTCTTGGGGTGCCTCCAAGCCTCAGTTTACACCCAGACTAAGCTGTCCATCCCTGGGTATGGGGTGACCTCCACTTCCCACATGCAATGCAAGGCACTGTAAGACTTTTTTCTCCAGCCCTCCTTGCGCCATGAGGTGCTTGCGTGGTCTTGAAAATGGGCATGGGCAGGAGTGCAGGGAGCTGGGCACAGCTGAGCTCATCTCCTGCAGAGGTTTTTAGGGAGCCCTCACTGTACCAGCCTGTCCTCATCTCTCATCAGCTGTAGACACTCCAGGGAGTCTCTCTGCTGTGTCCCACAAACCCCAGGACTTGCTGGCAATGGGCAGAAGGACGTCGAGAGCTGCTGGCAACCCACCTGGAGGGAGGGCATCCTGGGCAGGGTACACTGGGCCTTTCTGCTCTGACCTCTTCCCTTCCTACTATCTTCCCCCCAGCTCAAAAGCCCAAGTTTTAAGGAATTATGTTTTCCCTGCAAGCCCTGTTTCCTTCTCAGCTTGCCCCAGTGACGGTCAATTTATTTGCTGATAATACAGAAATTTCCTTTCTCCTCCCAAAAATGAAGTGTGCGGGCAGTAACCAGAGCCTTGGGAAGGCCTTGGAGCTGAAGGCCTTAGGCTGCTGAGGAGCAGCTGGCTGCAGACACGACTTGCAGTTTGGGGATGCAGGAGGGTGCGGGAGAAACAAGGCCGTAGCGCGGGGTGCTGCTGCCATCTAGCCGTGCCCTGCGCTGCTCAGCCCTCACCCAGACGACCTTCTTCGGTTGTTTTCTGTGCAAGTTTCTACTCCTCTGCATCTTTCTTCTTCTGATCCACCAAGGAGAAGGTATCTTTTAAGGTCTCTTTGTTTAACCTACCCTTTCCAAGACTGCTGCCACAGCTGCTGCAGCTCTGAGGTCTCATGAGAGCAGGACATGCTGGTTGTTCTCCCCTGCTCCCCATGGGTGTCCATCCAGCTTGCTTGGTTCCTTCCACTGAGTAAGAATCACCTCTCCTAGGGGAAGACACCTTTCATGCCCTGATGCTGGCATGGATGTTGGATTCAGCAGCTCTCCCACCACCCTGCCCAGTGTCCTAAACCTGAGGCTGAGAGTGGGTCTCTGCTTTTGATGCCATTTGCTCCCTGCAACGTCTGTAGCTCTTGACTGACCCAGGAGGAGAAGCAAATGGCAATCAGCACATTGAGCTGGGGACACACGAAAACTGCTTTAAGAACATGAGAGGCCACCTTAAAAGGGTCAGAGCTCCCAGGTAAGGAACCTTCTTCACCCCGTGGAGAAGGATGAGGCTCATTCCTGTGCTCCAACAGCCTCACTGTGGCTTTGGTTTAGCATCCATCACCAGTTCTTCCCCCCTACTTTTTCACTTTTTTGAGGCAGGAGCAGCTCCTCAGAGGCTGCTGCCCAGTTTAGATCCATTTTAGCACTGGCGAACAGGCCCCTCACCAAGCAGAGCCCCATGAGAGGGAAGGCAGCCAAGGAGCTGGTAAGTATTGGCAAAACCCATTGCTGGATTGAGGGGCCTGTGCTGCAAGGCTCAGCCCCACTAATGGCACTGCCAGACCCACTGGGGAGCAGGATGAGGACAAGAGCACTGGGATTGGAAGTGACTTCAGGAGATCTGTAGGCCAAGCTCCTGCTCCAAGCAGGATCAGTTGCAACATCAGCCCATGGTTGCTCAAGACTTTGACCCATCAGGTTTCAAAAGCCTCCAGAGATGGAGCCTGGCCAACCCCACCAGTCCTGGCTGTCCCCATGAGGCAGGTTTCTCCTTGCACCCTGTCTGACACCCTGGTTCCAGCTTGTGTCCACTGGCACTTGACATCAGCAGTCCTGCAAAGCTGCTCTATAGAAGATGGCATAAATTGGTTCCATGCACTTACTCCAATAAAAAAACCCTGACAACAGCAAACCTAAATTAACCCCAGGAGCGAGAGAGGAGAATAAAAAACATCACAGAAATAGCTACTGAAAGAGCCAAGACTCAGACTGGGCTCCAAGCAGGAAGCTGGAAGCTGACAGGACATTTGAGGTAACAGCCTTAATAAATAATTTTAAAAACTCTAACTCTTTTTGAAGTTTTCTGTGTATTAAAAACCTCAAACCCTCTGTTTTCCATCTCTGTGAATGGATGGGATGAGAGCTTTGTTTGGTTGGGGTTTCTTTGAGCTGTGCAATAGCTTAATTATTACTTTGTACATACTTTCCCCTTGTACTTTCTTATTTGCATTTGTTCTCTCTAATAACATCTCACTCATACTGCGGTCTAACATTGGGAGTGTGGGATTCATTTGAAAGCTTTCCATTTTGCTCCTTTCTTCCACCCTCCCTTGCTCTGAGACAGGGTTTCTTTGATGCTTTTTTTTTAGCTGAGCTCCATCTTGTGGGCATTCTCTTGTCCTTAGAGGATCTCCTTTGGCCTGGGTCAGAGAAACATCACCCACTTTGCTTGCAATCAAGGATAACCATAGAATCAATCACAGAATATAAAATGGTTTGGGTAGGAAGGGACCTTAAAACTCTTTCCAGCCCCCCTACCCTGGGCAGAGACACCTCCCACTAGACCAGGCTGTTCAAATTCCCCACTGGAGGGTGAAACACAAATGGCAGAAGCGGATGAGTGCTTCCGCATAGCACTTGCTTTCTGGAGGGTTTGGGAGCCATCCTGGCAGGGTACAGGAGGAATGTCCCTCCCCCGAATGAGCAGTCTTTGGCAAGTTGGATTTTCTTTTGCTTTTCACTTCAGTAAGATGCTTTAATGGTTTAATGCAAGTTTTGACTGCAGGAAAGTGGGAAAATCATTGCTGAGAAATATTTATTGAACTGTTATGGTGAAATATGCTGTTGCTTCTGATGAACTCTAGTTAGCAGCAAGTGACTGGACTTCTTAAACAGGCTTTTTTTTTTCTTTAATTTATGAACATAATAGATGATTCTATTCTTATCCTCACAGTAAGGGCAGCAGCACCTCTGTTTTCTTACTGAAAACTGCATCCACGTTATCCCATTCAAGCACTGCAATCCTCTTCTTTGCGAGATTGTCTGTATCTTTTCCTTCGCAGCTAGTGAGCTTAGTAGCCAAACATAAAAGGGTGATGCTTAAGCCCACTGAATGTCCAGATCCTGTTCTTCTCACAAGGTAGAGAACAGCCATTTAAGGACAGATGAAATAATACTTGTGATTGCAAAATACTTTGGGAATTCTTTGTACTGAGTTACTGCAGTTACCCTTCCTCAGCTTGTATGCAGTGCTTGCTGAGTTCTCAAGCTACATATTCTGACTCTCCACTTCCCTAGCAATGATAAGGTGTTGGTGGACACCCAGCTGGAAGCACTGGTCTGAAAGTGTCTCTGCCTTTCCTTCCTTCCTTGAATTGCTGCACAGCCTGTCTTTGGCTGCTTTCTAGACTGGAACATGGCAGTTGGCTCAGTACCACAAAAGCAGGGTGAACCAATTAGTCCTTTGCAAAGTACTCTGAGAGCATGAATTGAAGAGACTATAACTGGAAGGCATTTCTCTTTTGTGGGAATACTGTGGGTGAGACTGGGACCAGCTCCCTAAAGTGAGAAGAAAAGGAAGGGTTGAATTCAGCATGCTAGTACTTTTGTCTTTAGGCACAGACTAACAAATGGAGGCAAATTTTTGATGCAGTATAAGCATAAAGAAACACATGCAAATAAGGGCCTAATATTTATTGGACTGTAGGGATATTTGCAAGACTACATGGACACACGCAAGACTGCAGTGTGCTCCCCTGAGGGAGCTCCCATCCTTTGCCAGTAATACTCATGGCTTCTCCTTACTGAAATGGAGGGATCTCAGGGGCCAGTGTTGTTCATACACAATGCACTCACCTTCACATTAGCCCTTGGACTAACTCTACAAAGGGCAACATCTGGGTGGTCATGCCCCTCTGGATGCTCCTCATCACCCTTCCAAAAGTGGCACCACTGTGGTTTAACTGCTCTAAACAACTTCTGTACTGAGGACTACAAACCAGCTCAATAGCAACAGCAATAGCTTGCCAAAATGTAAGTCCCAGCCCCATATATGCTCCCTGTTCTCAATGTACTTTCAGGGTAGTCAAATACAGTGTTTTAACTACTAAAGACAAATTTGAACTGGAGGCATTTGTGACATGGGTACTGAAACTGCCTTCAAACTGTAAAGAAAACCAGGTGACACATGTCAAAACCAGGGACACTTCTACAAAGCAGGTTACTCTCATTTCTTTTGTTACTGATCAGTGCTTCTTCCAAGAGAAAATGAAAAATAATTATTCCAATGATTGATGATCCTTTACTTTTTGTCAATTAAATAACATTTAAATTCATCAATTAAATAACAATTCATCTAAGTTCCTCTTGCAATACTTGTGGATAATGATTTTTTAATTTTTTTGTGGAAGAGGGTTGTTTTTTCTCTAGAAAGCAAGCTGTCCACTTCAATCTTACTACAAATTGGTGCTGTGTTTAGCTATTTAAATGATAATACTTTCTGGGGATGAGGTCTATGACAGAAGAGCTCTCTCCAGCCTCAGGCTCGTTCCTGAAGCTCCTGCTCCTGAAGGTGGAGCTGTGGGGTCTTGGCTCAGCGCTGCTCACAGCTCTTTGTTTCTCTGCTGGTGAAAGTGAGGCAGACTTGACTCTTCCAAGGGGAATCCTTCACTAACACTTTTTCTGCAAGGCCTGCGTTGTAGCCTACAAGTTAGCAGCTTAAAAATTAAAATGTGAATGAAATGCTTATTCAACGAGACAAGGAAAACCTGCCCCAGAGTACACTGCCATCAGCAACTTCTCCCCTCATCCCTTAGTTTCTCTCAGTCTGTTTCAGTATTCTTCAATCTCTCCTTAAAACATTCTCACCTTTGATTTTCCATGTGGTGTAATTTCAGAGGATCAGTGTTTCTCAACTTTTTTGGTGTATGAAACTACCTTTGCACCAAAGGATGTCAGCTGAATGTATAGCCACATGGGGACTCACATAAGGTCTCAGCTTGATCTGTTTTAGAGCTCAAGTTGCTTCACTGCTCAGAAAAGACGAATGTGGTGATGAGAAGCCACCTCAGGCAAAGGTATTTCCCTTAGATATCACTCCTTTTTTGAGTGATCCCAAGAAAACCAACACCATCATCAACGGTGCCAGGGAGTGGAATGAGTTCCAGCCTCAGCAGGAGCAGGAACTCCACAGTCCCTGCAAATGGGCCAGCAAAGCCCAGAGTGAGACAGACAGCAGCATACAGAGCAAGGTTAGCATGGAGTGAACTGAAAGGCTATTCTTGGCTCCAGCTTTAATATTTGTTAAGCTAATTATACCAGACAGATGCAGCTGATCTCAATTTTTCTGGCATACAGCTCCTCCCTTCCTCCTTATCAGACAAGCTTGCCCCAGGGAGGAATAATTAAGATGTGCAGTTAGAACAACTGGAGCAAAGGCTTTAATGGCCCAAAGGGCCATCAAAGGGAGGTCAAACTAAACCATGAGCTCATTGCTTACTTTTGTTTCATCTTTGCTGTCCTATATGGCGCTTGCTCCAGCTTCCAGTAGGAAACATATTTCCCTAGTGGGGAGCATAGGGAATTCCCACAGTCACCCTATGACCAATACCTGTCACTCAGGGTATTTTAAAATCAATTAACAAAGTGGAAATGAACAACTAAGATTCTATGGAAGCCAGGAGCAGGGCAGCTATGAGATGAACGATATATACTTGGTATCTCAAAGCCCAGAACATCTGCTCAGCATAACCCAATTTGAGAAAGTCATCTTTCTTAAAAACACACCACCATTACTGCAAATATTAATTATTCCCTCAAGTACTAAAAGTCTGTTAGCAAAACCCATTGCTTTTTTTCCACACAGAAGATGCTTCAGATTAACAGTTTTTAAACACTTGTTAGACATGTCTTACAGAGCATAAGCCAAGTTTACAGCACACCTGCCACAGAAGAGAAAGGTAAAGAACTATGGTCAGCTCAACCAGCCCCAGCCTTCAAACAGGCACACTGACAAAGCAACTACATCTCCTTTGGACAACTACAGGTTCTCAAAGAGTACTTTTTATGCATCCCTGTTAGGTGCATTTTCCACAGTTAAATGCACTTGGCTTTTCTAGGGCAAGATTTAGATGTGGAATTTTTACAGTATTAGCATTTGGTTACCATTCACTACTTTTGCTTTCATGTTAAGAATCATTAAGTTTCTAGATGAATTTGGACAAGCTAAAGGAAACCCTGATTTGGATGCAGGGACTTTCTTTGAGATTAAAGCTATGGCTCCACTGTGTATGTACTGAAGTTTGCTGTATACATGAGAATAAAGGTGAGTGCCATTTCAACTGCAAGCTTGAAGCTAAAAGCAAAAAAAAAAGTCACTTGGGAAGCTTCAAGAGACTCAGGAATGAGCTATCATCACTTCTGTTTAAATCCTACTAATTCAGCTAGTGAAGTGTACAGTCTCAGCTAAAAGCAGAGTGGAGGTTAAACATTGTCTTTCACAGTTGCTGGTAAGAAAACAGCTTTATTTCTCATCTTGCTAGAGCCACTGTTTCTATCAGCAATGCCAATCTTTGGACAACCCTTTAAATTTTAACACTTAGTCTACGTTAGCTTAAGCTTAACACATTTACACATTAAGGTTTTCTTCTTTAAACATCAGGCATTTGCTATGCCATGCTTGGAGTCCAGGACCTTCTGGCAAATGGATCAGATCCAGCTCTAGGACCAATTAATTTGTCAGGAGCATTTTTCAGTTTTAGTGCAACAAGTGGCAGCAGACTAGCATCAGGTTAAACAGAAGTCAGAATGTTCTACTTCAATAAGCAGACGCTATTTTTTCATCAACAAACCCTGTATTAGCTCCCAGCACTTACTACTTAGTGCCATCTACCACATTTAATCCAAAGTCAGAAGGGTAGCATGTATTTTCATAACATTAAATAAGAGCTTCTAATTGTATTGCATGTACCAAAGATGTCAAGTCCCATTTCTTATCTGTTTTATACTAAAGCCCTAGGCTACATGGGTCAGAGAGCTAGTCAGCCACAGAGTTTCAGCTTCTTAAGTTTTCCCATAACATATTTTAGTTCTTGCACGCATTAACAAGCAGCTTGTCAGTGGCAGTCCTGGAGCGTTGTGCTGTATTCTCTCATTAATGACTAGATGTGTTTAAACAGGCATCAGTCCTGGCCACAGCACTTATAGACTAACTTACCTAAAACCAGCACTGCACTGAACTTGCAATAGGCAACTGTGTTAAGTCCATGTTCAGTAGTGAAAAACGAATGCAAATCCACATGAATTCACACAGTATTCAATTCATTGACAGTCAACCTTTTTCTAATCATATATGAAAAAGACACAATTTAGTTTCCCTACCCACTGAGGGTTTCCTTCACTTCTGAGAAAGTTGGGAGGGCAATGGTAGGGGAAATAGCAAATGTGTTACTCATTTATTAAGAAGTTCTGGGCTCACAGCATCTGGTCTGCCTTCATACATGGTATAAGAGCCAGCCATGACACATTAATTTTTTACAGATTAACCAAACACAGGACCAGTTATTTCAATATACTTTATTTTAAAACAGGTAGGTCACAAAGCACTAAGCTTAGCCCGTTCTGCCATACACAAGCTACAAATACTTGTTTGACAGTTGAGGGTCAGTCTTTAGTAGCATACATGAAAAGTGAATAAAAATCCATATAAAACAATATTCAAATAGTTTCCATAGGAACACAGATAATTGTGACCCATCTCCTAGTTATTTTTTGTTGCATTTATGCCAAACCTAAACTTTAAAAAACCACTTAAAAATCCTAGCAAGAATTAAGTTAATGGTCCCCCAAATGCCCTAAATTCAATGACTAACCTTGCAGTTAATTACTAAATATTACCTATACATTAATACTAGCTGAAGCACAAGTTGCTGGATATTCAATTCCACTTTCCCAGGCACAAGAGAGTGGCAGACTAGCAACATCCTGCTCCTCCACTTCAGCTAGGAACCCTTGCTCCTTGATCTGCTGCATTAGTTGCCTAGAAAGAAAAAAAGAAGAGAAAGTCAAAAAGTGTTTCACTTTAATCTGCCTAAAATAGTAAGCAAGGTACTTTTTTTTTACTGCCATGGAGTATGAAATGAACTTTTTATTCATCACCTACAATTCAGACATTATTACCATAGGGGGAAAAATAAAAATAATAAAAGCAGAATCCACGCAGGTCACTTGTGGCTGCGTAGGCTTTAGGTTAAATGTCAATACCAAGCTGGTTTCACCACTTCTGTGTAGGATTTATATCTGAAAAGATGCATCTATACACCTGTAGCTACATCTGTATACCTCATTCTACGCAATTTTACTGACTTAGTTCTCAATAGTTCAAAATTTCTGTCCTGAAAATCCCTGACAACTTGACTATCTCTTATCCCACACCCTCACATTCCTAGGTAACTTGAATCAAGTAGAAGTATGGATGACAGACTAGGAATGTAAACGAGCTGACCAGTGAGAACGTTTCAACTCCTTCCATACTCAGATGAGTGTTGTACTAAAAGACAACATCAGAAGAACCTCAATTGACTGAGTTTTTGGACTTAGCTCATAGATTCATAGAATGGTTTGGGTTGGAAGGGTACCTTGAAGATCTAGTTCCAACTTGCTGCCATGGGCAGGGACACCTTCAATTAGACCAGGTTGCTCAGAGAACCATCCAGCCTGGCCTTGAATACCTCCAGGGATGGGGCATCCACAACTTCCCTGGGCAACCTGCTCCAGTGCCCCACCACCTTCATAGTAAAGAATTTTTTCCTAATATCTAGTCTAAATCTACTCTCTTTCAGTTTGAAGCCATTCCCCCTTGTCCTGTCACTACATGCTCCTGTAAATAGCCTTGTCCCATTTTTCCTGTAAGTTCCTACAGGTACTGGAAGGCCACAATTAGGTCACCCTTAAGCCTTCTCTTTTCCAGGCTGAACAATTCCAATTCTCTCAGTCTTTCCTCACAGGAGAGGTGCTCCACCCCTCTAATGAACTTGGTGACCCTCCTCTGGACTCGCTCCAACAGGTCCATGTCCTTCCTGTGCTGGAGACCCCAGAGTTAGATGCAGCACTCCAGGTGGGGTCTCACCAGAGCAGAATCCCCTCCCTCGATCTGCTGCCCACACTGCTTTTGATCCAGCCCAAGACACATTTTGCTTTCTGGGCTGCAAGTGCACATTGCAGAGTCATGTCCAGCCTCTCATCCACCAGCATCCCCAGGTCCTTCTTGACAGGGCTGCTTTCAATCTGTTCATCCCCCAGCCTGGATTGACACTGGGGGTTGTCCCAACCCAGGAGCAGCACCTTGCACGTGGTCTCATCAGACTGCGTGAGGTTCTCATGCACCCAGTTCTTGAGCCTGTCAAGGTCCCTCTGGATAGTATCCCAACCTTCAGGTGTGTCAAAAGCACCTCTCAGCTTGGTGTCATCTTATAGTTCTAGTTATTTTAGATATGCATGGCAAAGAGTTGTGCTACTACCTGACTCTTCATGTACTACAAGCTTTTACTTAAACATATGTAATCATCTCGTCCTTTATCCTTCAGTTTCTAGCCACAAATTTAGTTGTACACCTCTATAACATTAGATTACATGCCAAAAGACTTTCACCTGGCCTAGAAAGATCTGCACCGTAATCTCATTGATGCATCCCCCTCAGTTAAGGGCCAGCTTATATCACAGAATTCTCTTGCCAAAAGAGAAAACACAGGCAGTGACATAGAGCTGAAAGAGGGCTGTGGCCTTGGATGACAGTTATGTCTGCACAGTTAAGCTCAGCATGCCTCAGACCAAGTATTAAATTTTAACAGAAACCTAATGCTACAGAGAAAAAGCTAATTATTCCCCTGCAGAGCAATTTTTAGTTCAATTCTGGAGTCTCATAGGAAATCTAAAAGCTTCATTTGGTTAAAAAAATGCTTCAATTGACAGCAGATTTCACTAAGGGAAAGCAACAATACAAGCCTTGCTTATAAAGGCAAGGCTAGTAAAAGAATGGAGAAAGCATCCCCTTATTTTCATGGCAGGAAGTTCCCCTGAACTTAAGGACTTTCAATAAATTTGAAAGTAACCCAACGGCAGAGCTAATAATGCTTTAGGGTAACACTGCTGCCCAGATGCCCTCTGGCAGTGTAGTAGGCAGATGTCAATACAGAGGTAAGGGCTTCCTCTTACAGGAAACCCCGCTTTTATAGAAGGTGCAATCCATTAACTTGTCTTTCACAGAGGAGCACCCAGGTTACTTTAAACTACTGTTCAAGGTGCAGTTGCACAGTATCCCTGCACTTAAGAGGTGTTCCTGCTTTCTTTGGTTACCTGTTTAGTAACTTCCTGTGGAGATCTAGCACTCTGCACTGAGCAATGAGCCAGAGCTCAACCTAAACCAAGGAACAGTTCTCAAATAAACAGACAGATCATACTGTGAAGCAGCACTGTTAAGTGTCCTGCAGTTAGGATTTAGCAAGCTACCAACTTATCAAGACAACATATTATTAGAACTGTGATCGACTGGTCACAGAAGCTAACTGTAAAGAATTCATAATGATTCTGTATGTTGTGCCAAAGTGAAAACACTAGATAGAAGCCCAAATTAATGAAAACTTCTAACATTACCCCTTTAAAAGCACCTCTCCTGGAAGGGTGTACATCAGAGAAAAGAGTAAATTAACAGCGTCAGCATCGTTCTAAGCACACAGCAAAAACCTTCAAAGGCACTGCCTTCTTCCACACCAGCAGGTTTTGGCACCAGAGAGCTATGGCACCAAAACTATGGCTCTGCTTGTTGACGGGTAGCCAGCTGACATGGACTACTCACTACAGTCATCTATCTGTATCAAAAGCACTGATGGATCAAGATACTTAAGTTACTAACCATGCAGGTCTTGACATCACATAGTGTATTGTTGGTCTCTGGAATCCATTGAAAGTAGAAGCTGCTGCAACAGTATAGGCACCCATGTTTTCAAACAGGATCCAGTCACCAACTTGCAACTCTGGCATATTGAAACGTTCAACAATACGATCTAAGCCATCACAGGTTGGTCCCCATATGCTGCAGGAGTAGCAGCTGTCATCTGGCTTCGGCCGCTGAAGGAAAAGTGGAGTATAATTATTTGACTATCAAAACAGAGCTTCCAGAAGTAGTGTCGTGATTAGTATAATATTCCACCTTGTAGAGAGGAGGAGGAAGAGCTGTTTGCAAATCCTTCTTCACCCTCAGCTTTGAATTAATGCTACTGCATGCTTCATAAGTTAAATACCAAACTCTGGCAACATGAAGGGAGCAGTGAACTGAGAAGTGACTGCTGTGACAAGGATTCTCCTACATTCATGATACACAGTTAGTATGTGGTACTTCTGAATGGCCATACCTTTTGCAGAACTGGTTTAACATGTGCATGATCATACAAGATGCAGTTGAATGAACCATAGACTCCATCATTCACATAGTACATAAGAGTTTTGTCATTTGTATCATCTTCATCTGAAAGAATTTGAGATACCATTAGGAGAATGCTTAGGCAGAAACACATAGTCGGCTAGAACTAAGACTAGTCTAGATTTACATACCATCAGAACCTGTTTGCTCCTTTAATACAATTTTCTTTGCAATGATGTTGACTGCCAGCGTGAATGCTGATGCAACATAGTATCTTCCTGGCTCTGCAATAATATTTATTCCAGAATCTGAAGGGAAGTATTTATCCAGTGCTGGGTTGATTACACTTGTTATCTAGGGAAGAATTAGATGCCAATATTAGAATTTCAGCAGTTACTCAGCTGCTATTTTAGAAGCCTGAAATGAAGTCAGACTCTTAGGTACACAATGATGTACTGGCCAAACATGTAGCATCTATTAACACCTGTTATAATCTCTAGTGATTACTTTTGCTTTATTTTCCCATTCAAAGTCTTGTTTGTGATTAAATTTACACAAAGCAACAAAAGCAAACATCAATTGCAGCTTAATATTTAAGTGACAAAACAACTCATGTTTGAGTCTAAAGAAAATCACCATTCCTAGACTCATTAAACCAACATTAATGCCCTGCAAGTTCCCACTCTTCAAAATTTGATTTCTAGTCCCCTTGTAGTTCTCCTAATTATGCAATATTCCCCATCTTACTGCATCCTAAAGAAGTCATGTCACTGGATTTGAAATTCAGTTGCCTTTATCAACAGTTATTTCCAAGTTCTGAAGTTACCATTAAGCTGCCTCCAATGGCAGCATGGCTGTATATTGCCATGGAGCCCAAAGACAACATCATTTGCACTTAATGGCAATACTGCACTATGAGAAGCCAGAGTTCATTAGGAAGTATCACAAGTGCAACAATGTTAGCCCACACTATTAGCAGAAAACTCATTTTGTATAACTTACTGTCTCCTTGTGTTAATATGTAACAACATTTAACACTGCCTTGGGTTAGAGGGGCAGGTGCTGAGACAACACTGCTTTAAAGTAGAAGTCCTATAAATATCCAGGCCCCTTGTTCTTCTGAAAGCAGAACTATTTCTGTATGAAAGTAGACTGGAGAACACTGGAGATCAATTTAAAAATTATCCAAAAGCTAGTTCTAAATCAAATCAGACACTGATCTAATTTGCTGCAACCCATAAGGGGAGTGGGGGTTCAGGACTACCTTTTCACCCTATTTGGGAGCAGTGCCAATCCAGACAGTTTGAAGTACAGTATCAACTTGAAGAAGTTTATGCCAGTAAGAATTAAGCCTGCAATTAAACCCTGCTTTCCAAGTTTGAGATCTCTGCATGTTTATGCAGTCATTTAGCTAAGTATCTAATGAGTTCATCTAATTTTTAGTTTTCAGATTAACTCCTCTTTTCCTCTAAATTACATTTCTGACCAAGTAGACACATTCTTGCAAATGTGTCTGCATACAAACAGAAAAAGCAAGATTTTGTTTAATCCAGATCAACATTCGAAAAGACTCCACAACCTGAGAATTCTTTTAGAAATGCTATACCTCTTCAAATTTAAGCTTGACATCTTCAGAGCCAGGGAAGCCACCACCAATATCAAGCAGATACATATTGAAGCCAAGTTCAGCCTAAAATGAGATTATTGGCAACACGGTCAAGAAATCAGTTGTTAATTTATCATTTTAGCTTAAAAGGTAATGTGAAGTCATTTCATTAATATTTGGAACAGAGATAACTCATCATATTCAAGTAATAGTCACTTCAGTATGAGCTGCCAATTTTAGTGCATCTGTAGATGAGTTTTGCCAAACTGGTCAAAGTAAGCCATCAAGCCCTCAAAAATTCCAACATGAAATCAGTGACTTAGCCAGCTTTTTTAACCCCATAACACATCCACACTTGATTAACTTTTGCCACAACAGTTGATCAGTAGTTCCAGAGAAAGCAGAATTAGACTTACTCCCATATCAAACACACAGCGGGCATCAGAAATGGCTTGAACAAAGGTCTCTGGGTCTGTACATCCACTTCCAACATGGAAACTGTGAAGAGATACAAAATATCAGTTGCTACCTGGCAAATTAGTCAAGAAGTCTTGTATAAACTCATGTCACCACATGCATCTCTGTCCTTAGGTAGATTATTTAAAGAAAACTTATTTAATATGACTATTTTGACATTATCAACTCACCTAACTCCAACAATGGCAAGCTCAAGTTCTTTTGCACGTTCCAGAAGAAGCCTGCTAGTCTTCAATGTAGCTCCAAATTTAACACTCAGACGACAAACTGCTTTGGAGTCATCAGTTGTAATGCGCAAGACTAACCTAGAAATAGGAAAAAATGAGGAGTTAAGTTTCAGTAGAACAGACATCATTATCAGGCAGCTATGACCTCAGAGTGAGACTGAGCTTAAAGATACAAGCTTCCCTGCCTATCTCTTCCTAATGTGTCACTAAGCTATACAGGATTAGATCTCACTGTTTAGAAGTATGTTTATTTTCTCATAATTTTGCAGCCTATCTTATCTAAGAAAGAACAAGTTTCAGGTAACAGCAGATGTTTCTGTAACTTGGGAACCCAAGGAAGAATTATAGAACAATTAGCATGACTTACTTGGCTTTTGGATGGGCCCTTGCAACTTTCATTAGTTCTACTTCACTGTCAAATGTCATCATCTGTACACCACTGCTGGCAGCATGTTTGATTTGAGATACTTGTTTGCAGGGATTTGCATATATTATTCTCTCAGATGGTACACCAAGGCTCTGTACCAGCTGTATTTCCGTCTGAAGAAAGAAGAGATTATACTTGTAAAACATATTTCTAGATGGATGATTAAAGTAATCAGAACAATAAAAGCGGCATCACCTGGTTATGCTTAATCTTATATAAGCACATCTTGTAAAGCTGAACATATACTAACATCACAGATGAGAACATAGTCAAGATCTTACCTTACTGGCACAATCAAATCCTGCACCAAGCACAGCAAGTGTCTTCACAACAGCTTTGCTGTCGTTACATTTTACGGCATAGAAGGGGGTTACCCGAGGAAGGGCCTTATGCCATCGCATGTGCTTCTTCACAATATCCCCGAGGTCAGCAACATAAAAGGCATCTTTATCATCCTAGAGCAAACACACATCTCAACGTTACAAACAACAGATAACAGGACAAGCCTAGAGGTCATCATTTGAGAAGGCTGCCTTGCAGATCATTTGCAAAGACAATTTGTTCCATTAGTTTATAAGTTTGTAGCATCGTGAAATGCAGTGGTTTTCCCATCATACTTACAGAAGATGACACTTCATTTATCTTTTGGTCAAGGATGTCCTTGGCAGTAAAGCCTTCATCAAGGAAGGTCAACTCAAATTCTTCTTTGCTGAAGTTACTCATGATTTCCAAGATTTCAGATTTACGTGAAAGGATTTAAGTATGACCTGCTGAGAAAAAAACCACCCAACATTAGTTACTTCATTTAAATTCATATGGTTTACATTCACTACTTCACTTGGATTCATATAGTCGTTATATGACCACTACATTGTGCTCCTATCATTTACAATTATACAATTCCTACAGTTATCACTAATAGCTGCATAGATTGGAAACTTGCATAATGACAGAAGAGATGTAATCAGAACCAAGGAGGCATGCCAAAATACTCTTTCTAGCTGGAAGGCAAGTTCTCCTCTGTTCAGCAACTGTTTGATGTACTCAACACATTCAAAGAAAAAAGCAATCAAATAAATACTGTCAGATATTATTAGTCTAGCTCCCTGGAAGCTTCTGTCTTTTTCTTCACCCCCCCATCAATACTATGGCTAGTGTCTATGTACCACTTTTTTTTAACAACTCTTAGCACTATTTTAGCTTGCCACTTTTGGGAGAAAGAGTTTATTTGTTTCTACACAGAGAATCCCAGAATGTTACTGACTTCTGAGTAGTAACAACTCTCATTAGGTCCAAGCCAGGTAAATATTTGGATTCTCACTACAGTTCAGACTATGCATAAAGCAGACATGAGATATGGGTTTTCCCTGAAGTTACTCTGTTGGTGGTTAGACCTTCCCTGTTCTACTCATGACCTCCAAGCTCCATGAAAATCTCAGCTGTCGGGAGTGCCAGATACACACTAGGAGACTGGTTCCTAACTCTGACCTGCAGACAAAGTCTTAACAGTGATCCCAATTAGCACTTTAGAACAGGATTTTACAGCAGTCCATTACAAACCTTCATTGCTAACAGAAATCTACCTCCCAAGCAGAAAGTCCCTTGAGAACCAGAACTAAAGAGCAAAAGCACATTCCTCTGCCATCCACGACCTATGAAGTAAGTCCGTGGCAAAGTGTATGTGCCATTCTTTTACTGGGTAGCCCAAATAGAGAATAACAGTCTACTCCATTAAGCCGCTTAAGCAGCGTGTGTGCTACCTTTTAAAGATCTCGGCATTGCAAGTGACTCATAAGGAAGATATGGTTTCATGTAATGGGATCCAACCCTCTTCCTTGCCTTAGCATTTTTTACACTCAAACCAGTTATACAGATTTTGACTGAAAATTATGCAAACTCTGAACTATTCACTAATCTTTAGTTACATCACTATTCACTCAATTTGCAAAAAGTCTGGCTATAAATCAATTGAAAAATAACATTTTAGAGCTGTTACAGACTAACAAGGTTCTAAGACCTATAGAATCATTCACTCCATACACTGTGTATAAGAAAATTCACTGAATTTTATTTAGTGATAACTTCGAAAGATGAGCAATCATACTTCATTTCAACCTTCAGAAACATATGGCACCTGAACTGCCAGTGTCAAGAATTCCTTTGCATCTTTTGATCATTTCTTACTTAGAGATAAATCAAATTTAAGATTCAAGCTAGATTAAGCTTTGACTCTAATAAATCCAACAATCCATTGAGCCTCATTCCCCCCCGCTCTCATTCACGTGCAGTGATAATTCTCCCACAAGCTGGATTAAAGTCTTCTCTCAAAAGCCTCTCTGGAACCCTAAGAAACAGCAAATTAAACACTTCTCAGGAAGGTGCTTGTTATTAAGGAGAAGATACATCTTATAGGACTTTCAGCTTCACAGAAAGGAGTTCAGGGACTTCTAGTTGTGGTTAAGAGAAATGAACACCATCAGGATGAATTTAGTTTAATCTCCCCTCTGCAAAGCACTGTATGAAAAGCACTTTTCCTATTAACATCTAAAAGGGAAATTACTTTTACTGGCCACAGTAGATTTTGTTAAGAAGTTCTTGCAAGTTTTCCATCTCCACCTCACTGCACAATTTTAACTACAGTGTAATTACACAGAATATAGGCAGAACATGATCATGTAGGTGCAAATTGTAGCCTCTCAAAGTACATTTCTATTTGGACTGCGTGCAAAGTGTCTGCAGCTCCCCAGAAGAAAGGCAATTTGTGCTCATTTAGAATTTGTTCTCCAGAACGTTCCCTTATTCAGCAGCTGTATTTAGACAGAGCTGAGTCATGCCTGCAGGCTCTGTACTCAAATAGCCAAGCTGCGTCCAGAAAAGGTGCCCGAAGTGCTCCCGACCCTGCAGACCGCTGCAGGCACGGAAGAGGCTCACTGACGATCCTTCTCCCTGCGCAGCCATATGGTCCCTGCTCGGAGCCGGCACCCGTCCGGGCTGGGGCTGCCCCAGCCTGACACTGCGGCTTCTCTGTCCCGGGGGGCACCTTCATCACAGCCCACCCACCTCACGTCGCGGCTGGGCCCCTACCCGAGACCCCGGGGGGATCAGTGCCCCGTGGGAGAAGGGCTCCCTCCCTCCCCATCCCTGAAGGGGTTAAAGGCCAGGCTGGATGAGGCTCTAAGCAGCCTGGAAGGTGTTCCTGCCCACGGCAATGGGGCTGGAACTGGATGATCCTCCAGGTCCCCTTCCAACCTAAACCATTCCATGGTTCCCCCCTGCCCCAGGCTGGGTCCCGCCGAATGTGCGGGGGGGGTAGCGCCCCGGCGCCGCCCGGCCCAAGGGCGAGCCCGGGCGCCCCAAGCCCTGTTCCTGCCACGCACCTGCCTCTCCCCACCCCGGAAACAGCCCGGCGGCCACGGTGGGGCCGTCCCTTTCCCCCGCTCTGGGGACGCGCCGCCAACACTCTCCAGGCGAGCGGGCGAGCCCGCCTGGCGCGTTCGCAGGCGCCCGGAGCCTCCCGGCGGCCCTGGGGATTCCCCGTGCCCGGCGGCAGCGCCGGCGCCGGGCCCGGGCCGCGCCGCTTTGGCAGCGACCCCGCAGACACGTGGCTCTGCGCCGGCCGCTTCCTCCGCTCGCTCCGCTCCCGGCACAGCCCCGCACATCCCGTTGCCCGCTCCCAGCACAGCCCCGCACATTCCGGCGCCTACTTCGCTCCCGGCACAGCCCCGCACATCCTGCCGCCCGCCTCACCTCGGGCAGCGCTGGCAGAGCTGCTGTCAAGCCTCGGCGGCGGCCGATCCCCTCGCTCCGAGCCGCCTCCTGCTCCTCCTGCGAGCCGGACGCGGTGCGCGGAGCCGGGCGGGAGCGCCGGGCCGGCTGAGGAGGAGCGGGGCCGGCAGGGGCGAGCGGGGCGCCGCGGCTGACAAAGCTTCGCCACGGCCGCCGCGCTCTTATTTATAGCGCAGCGGCGTCGCTGTGGCAACGCACCAGCTCAAACCAGCCGCGATCGGCTGGGACCGGGTGCGCTCCCACCGCCGCTATTGTGACGTGTGGCCGAACATGCGCAGGGCGCCGCCCGCCCCGCCCGGGCCCTGCTGTGCCGTGAGGGTGTCGGGGCTCTGCGGTGCTCCCCCCGGGCCCGGCCCCCGCGTCCCATGTCCCCGTGGGCCCGCCCAGTGTGGGATCCACCTGCGGAGTGATGTGCGCGACCCCCCCAGCCCTGCCCGCCGCCAGCAGGTGCACGGCCGGCGCCGCCCCCGCCCCCGGCTCGGTACCCCCGGCTCGGTACCGCTGCCTTAGCGTGAAAAAGCGGCCGCAAGCGATGTTTTTAGCAGATGCTGGAGGAAGGCACCGCTGAATCGGGGGACCCCGAGTGTCACACCCGGAGTGTCGGGGGGGTGGCACTCTGGACGCGTTTGCCCCCCTCAGAGCCATCCTGTTTGTGCGGCTCTCGCAGCCCCTGTAGGCACTGGCTGCTGCCCGCAGCGGTGCTGCCCCTGCCTCCATCCCTGCACAACGAGGTTGTTATCTAAAACACTTCCCTTAACACTGATCAATTCTTTTTTTTCACCTCTGCTTTTGCTCTGACACTGAGAGCTGTTTCCATTGTAAAGTTACTTTGTATTACTGGTTTGTTTTTAAAACGCCCTTTGGTGGAAGTTGTAAACAGGTGTTAAGTTCCACGATTCTTTTAACCCGTTTCTGGTTTAGCCCTGGAATGATCACGCTGTCTGCCCTTGCTGGACAGGCACTTTCGGCCGCTCTTCCCCTCTCTTTAAAAAGTTTGAGCTTTATCCCACGGTGGGAGCAACCCCCTGTGGACTGAGTCCCTGCCCTGTTGTGGGAGCTCTGAAGGATGGGGTTGCCCTTGACATGCTGAAAAGGGGATTTTTACACCCTGCCGTCCCTAGGGCATTTATAAGTGAGGCAGGGAACCTTTCTGCAGCCCACACTGCAGGACAGAGCTCAGGGTGCTCCTGCTCCCTATCTCCAAGTCACTGGTGGCTATTTTAATGGCAGAGACATCTAGCCAGCCCTTGCCCTTCTGCAGAGCTGGTGGGTGAGCACTGAGACGTGGGGAAAACCCTCAGTCCTGCATAGGGAAAAGCAATGGGAAATGCTGGCTGCCATGGAGTGCGAGATGCTCTCGTGGAATTACCAAAAAGGCTGTGCTCACCAGCCTCAGAGGTCCTATCCTCCCACCTCTCCCCTGGAGCTCAGCTGGAAACCCCCCTGTATTTCAGGCAGAAGCAGATCAATGGGATGTCCTTGTCCACCCCACACACTTCAGATGCTGGAGCTGGATTGGGGGAAGGAGGGTGTGGCAGGGGGCTATACAAGAATCCCTTGAAGAATTAAAATAAAGGAAAACACCAAGATCAAGCACATAATAAACAAAAGGCAAGTGGGGACACAGCCAAAAGAAATGCCAGGGGACAGAGCTGCTGGTTGTGGTTAAACTTAATGGAAGACAGAATAAAACCTCCTAAAATATTTTTTTAAAGCATATATTTGGTGTATATGTGGCCACACATCCACACATGAATTACAGAAAGTTTTTTAAATAGCAAACAGGCACTAGGGAAAACTGTCCCAGTGTGCAGCACCCACATCAGCTGGTCCTCAGGACACTACCTGCCCTCAACAGCTATTGCTGTCACTGCACAAGCACTGTCTGTGCTGAAGTAACGCGTCAAAAACCCAGACCAATTTCACGCCACTTCCCCTGCCAGTTAACAGGGCAAGTAATGGGGCTCACGAACCTCTAGATTTGGCTCCATGGGCAGCAGATGTAATTTAGGTGTTGGAAAATCAGCCCGAAAGGGAAGTGAAGGGCTGTGCCACCACTGCAGGAGCCAGATGCTCACTGAGCTGGCAGAAAAGCAAGGGCTGTGGTCCATATAGGGATGATGGCCATCACCTGGTCCCAGCACTCCACCACTTCCCTGATACCCTATGTTGTTCCCTCTTCACTTTCTACCCTCTGGCTGGGGTTGGAGGGCAGTGGCCAGTGGGTAGGAGGCACGTCCTTTGCTGCCTGTTTTCTGGCTAGTGCCCTGGGTGTCTGGCCAAGCTGCTCTGAAGGGCACGAGGAGCTGCACAGGTCCCCCAGTGACAGGAGCAGAGCAGATCCTGTGTGTGAAGAGCCAGAGAATGCTCCTGCAACTCCTCACAAGTCACCACCAGTCTCAAACTATCTTTCCTGAAGCAGTTGCTTGGGCCAAAAATGTTTTCCAGAAGAGGGCACTGGAAAAGCATTTGTTGGCAGGAGACTGTGACCACATCTTCCTGATGTTTCCCCTCCTTGCTTTCTCTCCAAGCAGGGTCCTCGCTGCTGTGGAGGAACAGGGGATGGGGAGGCTCCCCCACAGCTGTCAGTGTCTCCTACATCTTGCAGCAGCAGCAACCTGATGGTTGGTCCCTGGTCCTGCAGAATGATGGGTCTCCTGTCTCTTGTGGACCCCTGAATTTGGGAGGAGCTGGAGCCAAACCCCAGGCTCCTTCAGCTTTGGCCTGTGACGAGAGCTACCCAATGGGAGAAGAATGAACTCCCTGGCCATCACCATCACGGCAGATGGAGGAAACCTCAAGGTAATGCCCTGCATTTCTCATCTGCTTTCCTTTCCCCTGAGTCTATTCAGAGACTTGGCACTTCTTAAGAAATTAAGCCTCATGACAGCTCACGGTGGTTAGCAAACAGTACCTCCACTTTATAGATGAAAAAGTGACTCAGAGGAAGATTCAGTGATTTGCCCAGCATTACAGAGAATAAAATCCAAATAGGGGTATGCTGAGCTGTGGGCCTGTGCAAGGTGGAGATCCTCTGTGGGCAGTGGGATGGAGGATATGTGCATGGGAGAATTTTGGGGGGGTATCTCCAGCTCTCCCAGGGCAGCAGCTACTTGTTCCCTTTGAGTCTGTTGACCACTGCACAGGAAAAAAAAGCTACCGGTTGTCCCCATCATCCAACAAAGACCATTAGAAAAAATGATATGTTTCCAGGATACATTTTTATCATCTTTTATTACACATTTTCTAGGTGTTTGAATGCAGTTTCTTGCTACTCAGTGCTGCAAATGGGATGTTGCATGCTTTTGAGTCAGAGCAATGAACTAAAATAACTCCAGCAGCTAAACTAATGGAAATGAAGCAACCAAAATTCTTGTGAAGCGACTGGAAAGCTTTGCTTTGCAGCTCAACTGCAGAAATGCTTATGGATCTGCTTTCTGAATTGCCTTTTTTAGGCCTAGTAGTCCCAGTATCTTCAAAACAAGTTCAAAACCTCACATACCATGAGATGAAGCACATAACTCTGATATTACAGCACGATTTTTGTGTCTGAGGCTTTTACAATCCTTCTTAGTTACAGATTTGAGATATAAAAAAAAAAAGAACTTGAAAAAGTCAGTGCTCTCATATGCATACTGTTAAATATACTTGATACATCAGAGTGTTTGAGCACTATCATCCTCTATATGAGCTCAGCACCCACCAGAGGTGAGCCAGATAATATTTGGCTCTAGCATTGTTATGGGTAATACATGGATTCTGTAGGCACTATATGATGGTATAGCAGAGTTTTTAAAAGCTTTGTATTTCAGTAGACTTCTCATTTTGCTCTCAACAAAGACAATTTCAAAATTCTTTGAGTCAAGAAGAGTGAGAAGAGCTCTTGCAAGCTCTTGAGCATTAGCTTTAAAAGCAGAGGTCAGCCTGTTCTGTGACATCAGTGTGGGAAAGGGAGCCATGGAAGTGACAGACTGATTCTGTATGTACAACCAGCAAATGGGGAAGCAATGGCTGGTCCTGCTAGCACAGCACTGCTATGCTCAGCCCGGAGACTGCATCTCTCTCTCATGTGAAGGGCTGTCTTCTGCCACAGTGAAGACGTTGCTGGGACCAAGAGGCATTACTGTTATACACAATTGACAGCCAGCTTCTGAGTCAACCCTGGGCAAGACCTTGATTTACTCCAGAGGCAGTCTGAAAGTTTGAGCTGTTTTGGGAGAGGAAGCAGTTCATGCTTGTAGATGTATTGAGTGTCACATCAAATGACAACCACTGACCGTGTCGGTGCTGGATCTGACCCCTCTATGTGTCTTGTCTGGCACAGGCTGCAATTGCCACTCAGAAAGGAGAATGAGGTGTGACAAGGAGAGCAACACTCAGACCTGAAATATACCACAATTTGCAGGAATTAACACTTTGCAGATTTAAATTGTAAAATCTCTCCCACAAATCAGATCTTCAGGTGTTGTGCAAACACAGTGAGATTACAGACTGCTCCAGCAAAGCTGGAGTTGCTGGTGGGAAGTCCACTGAATGGCGTGAGGAGATAGAGGACAACAGCAGCCCGTGGCACATGTTGGTGAGCAGAGCACAGCCCTGTAGGATTTTATGTGTGCATGTTGCCCATACTGATGTTTGCCCACAAAGTTTGTCTTCTGAGTAATATATGTTGCAGTGCAGAGCTCTGGGTACAAACTAGTGCTTTACAGTAAAAGTAAGGGCAGCTGGAAAGCTTAGTATCTCAGTTTCCCCCACAGCCTTCCTCTGACTTTTGCTGTCTTCAGATAGACAAATGTCTATCTGACAAGTGTAAGACATTTTTTTTCTCTTGTGGTAGTGGAAAATATAAGAAGCCCATCAGAAGTCAGCAAAGCTTCCTGGGGTTTATGGCAATATTAGTTTTTAATTATCATCTTTGGTAGGAGGAATCGATGATGTGAATTGTAGAACGTATTGAATGGTGCATCCAACCTGTGTCAGGGCCCAGAATATTTGGAGGAAGAAAAGAGACAAGTGTAAAATTTAGAAGATTATAATTTCTGGATATGTTAAATGTAACAGGCATTCATTCTCTTTTGTGATAATTCTAGGTATACATTGTGTTGCAAACAGATTCCCAGACTGAGAACTTCTGAAGGTTTCAATGTCAGGGGAGGGGAATAGTACAGTATCTATATCATACATTTCACTGCTGGAAAGGCTTTCAATAGAAATCTTTTGAGACTACACAACAAACGGTACAAGACTTTTAATAGGTAGTGTCTTTGATTTTGGTTCATATTGAGGGGGATGTAACAGTTGCAATCTCACCTATGCAATACCCACTGCAAACAGCCATGAAGCACAACCTCATGCTGAAAACGTCACATTTTGGATTATGACAGGAGTTTAATTTGGGATTAGTTTAATCTGGTGAAGAGCAGTTTAAGAGGTGATTAGCTGAAGGGTAGCTACAAAGGTGGTGCAAAAGTCTTCTCAGTATTTTCAGATGCTATAATGAGAAGCAATGTTGTGCCATTGGCAGTTCAGGTTGGACAAGAGGAGAAACTTCTCCAGGAGAGTTGTGCAGCATTGAGACAGAGGTGGGGTGGCCATCCTTGGACGCTTTCAAGTTTAAGCTAGAGAAAACCATGTCTGGCCTAATCTGGTGCCTGATGATAGCCCTACTTTGGGTGTGAGGTTGGGTAGGAGACCTCCTTTGCAGCTGGTGTTTCTGGCACCACGTTCTGCATTCAGATAAGCCCATGGGTGATGCAAACAAACCTCACAACATTTTTCTGACCCAGTTCTTTAAGAATGTGAGTAGAGGTGTCTGCATGCCAGAGACATGGCAAGGAAAGCACAGAGGGATATTGTGATGGAAGATGGGTGACCACTTCTTCCAAGACCCTGCTTCCCAGCTTTTTCACAATCCCTGTGTTGGACCAGTGCTTCAGACAAGGATATTGACCAGAATGGTCAAATGCCCTCACAGGCAGGAGATAGGCAGTGTGGTGCTCCAAGCTTGTGCAAGGGTGAAGGAAAAGCAGAGAGCTCTCTTTGGGAGGGGGACATGGGTCTGCCAAGCTTGTGCAGCTGTGGCCTTGCTCCCTGCTGCCCTTTGGCAACTTGTGCAGCGAGCACCTGAAAACCTGTATTCCTCATTCACTTGCAAAAGCACACAGGGCAATGGGCCAAACAGGTGCAACTTGTGCATCAGGAATGGCATTCAGCCGTGCTGATGGGATCTTGCACTCGATAGTGACAGCAGCAATTGCAGCTGAGCTGGGCTTTTACTTACTCCCCTTGTTCTCTAGCAGGTTGAGTAAACCTTTGAAAACCTAAGTTTTGGGAGGGTCAAAATTCACATCCAAGTTTTGTCATCTGCTCAATTCTTTCATTAATAAGATGGACATAACTATTGGCAGCAGCAGCAGCTTTATGGAGTGATACAGAAAGTTATGTGTCTCAGTGCAAAGCCCAGAGGCTCACAGTGGTCTTTTCCTAAACACATTGAATCCTTTAATTGTCCCATGTATGGGACCTGCCAGAAGTCAGGGGGATCTCTATACATGAAGTGATAGAGCAGAAGGAAGGATCAGGCCCTCAGAGGTACATTTTCATCATAATGTTTGAAGATTTACGTGTATAACTACGCAACTCAGGGTGAGATTGTGCCTCTAAGGCAAAACATATGAGCTCATATAAAGAATTTATCATTATAATAACAATTTGCATTTCTATAGAACCTTTAATCTTAGGATCTCAAAGTGCTTAACAAACACAAATTAATTAATCCTCACAACTCTTCTGCAAGGTAGACATGTATTATGAAGAGATGCTAGCAGCTAGCTTTCCATTATAAGTCTCATTTTAACTACCTCCTAACTTTGCCAAAACTAAACCAATACACACAAAAATTTCACAAGCATGATCTTGTCCTGGGGTAGGATCTTTTTAGAAATTGTGGGGCAAACAGAATAAGATAGTTTAAGATAAGTAGGTTAAACAGGGAGACCAGAAATATATATCTGAATGAACTCATGCTCCATTAGTCCAGAGGGGAGGGAAATGCTGAATTTGGGATAGACATTCACTTCTCCATAACTTGCCAGAATGGAGATTCAAAGGTGGTAAATGGTTATTCATTATCCACTCATTTATTAAATTGGTGAGCTAGATGAGTTCAGATGACCTGCTTTTTTAAATGGAAGGATCTTTCTCCAGGAGCTGCACTCAGCCCCAGCTACAAAGAGGAAATCACCAAGAGTCATGTATTACCTCCTTTGGAGAGTTGCTCTGTAAAACCTCTCGAAAAAGGCTGGATGAGCAGACCCAGTGATGGTCTGGTGTAGTGGGTGGAATATTACCTTGAAGGAAAAGCTGCCAAAGCCAGCATCTGGCAGCACGCCCACACACGGATGGAGAGCAAGAACAAATTCTTCCTCTGCACGCAAAAAAACCCCAAGCCCAAAACAGAAGGAAGAAAACCATCCGGGGAAAAACCACCTCTGACAACTCAGAGCAGCTCAGACCTGGCACCCAGGTGTGCAGGAGAGAGCCAAAGTCTTTCCTGTTCCCTTCCTCCCAAAACAGGAGGGCGAGGTGTAGGTGGACAATGGGGTGGAGGCTTGTCCCTTGGCCTCTGGTTAGGGTTTGCTCTGGCACGAATAGCAAATTGCTGCCACTCCCAGAGGAAGGAGGAGGACAGGGGATTATGATTCAGGTGTTTGTAGAGTGGTACAGCCTCCAGGGATGTTTCCTCAGCTGGGGTGTCCCACACTTGCTCTGGGACTCCACTCAGCACCCAGTCCCCACAGAGGCAATCAGTGCAGCACCATACCTTGCATCGCTTCTCAGCTACACGCTTTGACCTCGCCTTCAGGTGTTTAGGAATGACTCAAGTGCTCAAAGTCACTCACCTTGAAGCCACTAGATGCTTCAACTCTCTGCTGGGATGCAGCATGTTTGTCCCATGGCTCACCACTGCCTGGCTCAGTGGGTGCTGTGTTTTGGTGACTCTTCTTAAGCTGCACTTAAAAATAATAAAGCAAAGTCCGAAAATAACTAAGAAAGGTTTTGTAAAATCTATTATGAGCTGGTTACTGGAGCATTTTTCAAGGTTGGTTGGTATATTCAGCAGGTAGTGTCTGTAGTGTTGAAAACATTTGATATAGAGTGATCAGGGAGATGAAGTGGTAATTTGCTATTCAAAAAAGGGATTTTACCCAAAATAGGAGGCCAGAAAGACTCTGCTCCTAATATAGAGTCCTTTGGAAGAATTCCCTTTGCAAAAGCCATCCAAGAAGGGAGAAGAGAGGTAGAAAAGAAAGTGTAGTCTGCCTTTCAGAGGCAGGTGGGTTCTAGTGGCCCAGGCAGACCTGGAACAGTGCCCGTGGCCGCGCAGGCAGCCTGCAGCAGAGCCTGCAGCAGTGTCTGCTGCCAGAGCAGAGCCTGGGCACTAAGCCAGGGTCAGACTGGGGCACCCTAGATCAGCACTGCCTCCCTTTCACCACCGGAAGATTGTATAGATCAACCGATTGATATTTAAAAGAGCTCTGGAGGTGCTGAGATAAGAATTATTTATGACTAAATACAATAGACTGATGGTATTTGCTTTGCAGCAGTTCGTAGTCCAATGCCAGGACTTGGCTGTTATCAGGCCACACAGTTAGCCAAAGCCTTGGCGTGCTTTCTACTACTAATTGTGATCGAATGGCCTTGTCCTTACCTGGGTGGGTAACATTTGGCCTTCGTTTTCATTGCACTCATAGCTGGGCAAAAGGTACAACATGTGGCCTGCTGTTATCAGCCTTGTTACAATGTTGTTATCAAGAGAGAGCAGAACTTCACTGCACTGCAGGACCAAAGTATTTTACAGGCTTCTGAGGAATGAAGACCTTGATTCCTCTGCTCTTACCCGTGTCAAATTGGACCTTGCTCTTCAGACAATCTTCTGTGTTTCAACAGGATAAGAAGATAATCTGAATATTGGATCTGGGTGAATCTTAAATATCCTTCAATAGCTACTTAATTTTTCAAATGCATGTACTCTTTCATACAAAAGGGCATAGAGTGGACAAAAACCATAATAAAAATGAAACGTGTGGGTTATTCTCTACTAGTCCTTCTGGTCAGTATTGCAGTCCTCTGCAAAGCTGCACAGAGTCTGGAAGGAACCCACAAATATGCTCCCAGGCCATGGTCTTCACTGTGTGCTTTTAACAAGTGCTTTGAATACACCCTCAAACACAGAGTGGCACAGTAAGAGAAATGCCTTGAGTTTTGATCCATGAGTACTAACCTATTGAAGCAAGAAGTATAGGAGGATTGATCAGTATAAGCAGTTCGCTTTGTACAGTTAAACCATACTACAGTTATTGTTGTTATTTTCTTGAATCTTTCCATGGGTGACAATGAATCCCCTCAAACTGATTACTGTAGTATGATGAAGGCTTGGATTTACCTTCAGTTTTTTCTTAGCCTGAGAGCATTCTGAGAGTTTTCTTCCTAATCCTGCTCAAAGTAGGATGAGTTGCGGAGTTAGAACAGTTTGCTAGAGCTTTAGTTTTCCCTGTCCCCAAACCATCAGGTGAATGCCCTGATCACAAGGCCCAAGTTAGGCTTTCTCCTTCCTACTTTCCCTGCTCTCACGTCTGGTTTGCACAATGACTCAGCCTCACTCATACCTCGGTGTTCCCAGCATCAGTCAATAACATTGATCTCTCATAGGCTGAGCACAGCATAAAAACGCTCTTTCACAACTTCTGCTCCACTTGGCTGGTGTGCAAGAGGAGGACACACTACGCTGCCACTACCCATGTGACTTTTAAGGAGTCTCCAAAATTAGCATAGCTTGGGTTCAGGCCCTCTGCACAGATCAGGACTCTTAGCGCAATTGAAAAGTTAGAGCTCTCCAAACTGGATATGGGCATCTGTATAGCTGTCAGACCAAGCGTGGATGTGCCCAGTGAATTTACCAGGCAGACAGGATTGCTGACCACAAGGCAAGTGGGTTTCACAACCCAAGTCCCAAGTCTTGGGGCCTCTCTGAGGTTGGATGCCATTCAGTGTGCATAAATGCACAGCAGCTTCAAACTCCTCTCTGCAGGTGCATTATGAGAATCCTTTGGGTATTTTTACACATACCGACCTTAACATTTGTAATAAAATATTAACACTAATGTCAGTATGTGTGGAATTAGATGAATAGTTCTACTATTTTCTCTATTGTAAGTATCATATTTCTTAAATATTTCCTTTGTGAAAGTTGAAGTATTTAAAAGATATTTATGATAGATTTTCCCAGGAGAACTAAAGCGTAATGAAGGTGCAGGAAGGAAAACCGTGCAAGAAATGCACAGGGAAAACCACCGCACCAGGTCAGCCTGTGCTGTAGATGAAATTAATGGCAATAATGCTGACACCTTCCACTGTGAAAGAAAAAAAAAGGCAATTAGGGAAACATTGACGATGTTAGAATTATTTTCACAAGGGAGGAAATTAATTCAAGGACGCTTTCATGGCCAAAGATAGTCATAGTTCATAATGATTCATGGCCAGCAGCTGGTTTGCAGTGTCCTTGGTGGAAGCAGAGTAGGCTATTGGCTGGATGAATTTCTTGTCATTGTTCTGACTGATGTGGACCTGTGACAGGAGCATGTTAGCTTTGCTCCCACCTTACTTCCCTCCCCCCACCCCTGCACATCCCAGAGTAGAGCCATGGCCAGACATAACACAGGAGTGGGAAGATCAGTTTTCTCAGATAAAGTACTTCACATAGTTTGGGTGTTTAGGAAAGCAGGGCTGTGGAGTAGGTTGAGTGAACGTTTCTTTCAGTGATTTATCTACTACACCATCAGGCATGAGCAGGAAAAAATTGCTGTGCCCCAAACCAAGCATTAAATCTTGTCTACATATGGAGCCATTTGTCATGGTTTAACCCCTGCCAGCAACCAAGCCCCATGGAGCCTCTCAGCAGCAGGATCAGGGAGAGAATTGGAAGGGTGAAAGCTGGAAAACTCATGGGCTGACAGTCTAATAGGGAAAGCAAAAGCTGTGCCCACAAGCAAAGCAAAGCAAAACAAGGGATTAATTCACTGCTTCCCATGGGCAGGCAGGTGTTCAGCCATGTCCAGGAGAGCAGGGCCTCGTCACACGTAACAGTGACTTGGGAGGACAAATATCCTCACTCCAAATGTCCCTCCCCTTCATCCTTCTTCCTCCCCTCTTTATATACTGAGCAAGATGTCACCTGGTGTGGGATATCGCTTTGGTCATTTTGGGTCACCTGTCCTGGTCGTGTCTCCTACCAACTTCCCATGCCCCCCACAGTATCCTTGCCAGCATGACAGTATGAAAATCAGAAAAGACCTTGACTCTGTGTAAGCCCTGCTCAGTAATAACAAAAACATCTCTTCATTATCACTGTGTTCAGCACAAATCCAAAATCTAGCCCCATACTAGCCACTGTGAAGAAAATTAACTCTACCCCAGCCAAAAACATCATACCATGCCAGCCTGGCAACAAGGGTGATGCTGGAAGCACACTGTCATCATTTCAGAAAGAGAGAGGACACAACACGAGGCTGGGAATCAGAAGCTGGGCTCTGTTTTGCTCTCTGTTGTTGAACGGATAGAAATCTGGCACAAATGGTCAGGCTTTAATCAACCTTGCAGACTTTAGTTGCCTGACAGAAGCCCCAGCAAGGCACCAGGCAACTCCTGGGGAGAAGGGAGTCACAAACAGGACTTGTCCCTTCCAAAACGTGACTCAGATCTCCTTGCATATACCTATTTTTCTCTCTACCTTTGCTGACGGCAGAAGGATCCTAGATGCCTAAAGCTAGAAGGAACAGCTTGGCCTTTGTATTTTCTCCCTGCCTCAAAGGGAAGATAATGATGATGACCTTTTTAAAGAGCTTCTGACATCCACAGATGAAAAAATAAAACTTGTAAGAGATTATTATTATTATTATTATTGCTATATATCTTTGGACAGAGGGAGCAATGACGTTTGTATGACATTTTATATTCCACATGAAATGCTGCCATAATAAAGGTAATGACACGTATGATGGCCGAAGTATGCTTAGTTGTGGTGTTTGGCAGTGATAATTTGGCCTATTTCTTTTCCTCTGAATTTTATACAGGGAAAAAAAAATAAAAAAATTAGCAGACATCTCTTGTAAATCTTGCTGAAATTAAAACTCTGCAGAGTTCAACATATACAGAACTTTTTCAGGTTTTAGAGAAAATACACAAGTTAAGCTTTTTTTGGAAACAGGTATTTGAAAATGGAATTGTTGGTTTATGTGGATGGCACCATTATTACACTTGTGAGAAAGCTGACGCTCCTGAAGCTGACTCTCCTGCAGGAACTGGGCATGAGAACTGTGTTCAGCTGTATGGGATGCTCATATTTGACTACAGGTGTGAGAATTTGCCATCTGCCTTTGAGTGGAGTGGAGACTGCAAAGACCTCCCAAAAATGGACTGCGCCTCGCTTTGCCTTGTGTCTCCTTTCCATGTGCACATGCAAGCAGACATTGACAGAAGGGCTAAAAGGACGTAAGGAAAGACCTGAAATGTCAGACCAGGGGTCCGCCCAGGCAGTAGCCAGGGTCTGAGGACAGCAGCAAGAGAGGTATTTAAGGAGAGCATATGAGCATGGTCACCTTCCTGGTCAATTGCCACATTCGTCCAGCAACCTCTCCCAGCCATTTTAGTATCCATCTATGGACCTCTCACCATGAGTTCATCAACCCCCTTTTTGACCCTATGCCACTGTAGCTCCCTGTAACAGTACAAGAAGTGAGTCCAGTATTAAACATGTGGTAAAACCCTGGAACAGGTTTCCCAGAGAAGTGGTAGGTGCCCCAACCCTGGAAATATTCAAGGTCAGGTTGGGCAGGGCTCTGAGCAACCAGATCTAGTTAATCATTGCAAGGGGGTTGGACTAGGTGACTTTTAAATGCCCCTTCCAACCCAAACCATTCTATGATTCTATTGTTGGTCTATGGCTACTAATAACATGATTCCATTTTTCATTCCTTTTAAAAGAGTTTTTATTGGCTATCTTCACTCCCTCGTTTTTCAGATCAAGCTTAGCCAGGCTGATTTAGGTGGCAAAGGGAACTGTGATGTAAACAGATATTGAGATACATTACAACTGACTCCACTAATGAGGCTGAATGTTGTACATGGCTACCAATTCTGTGGTTGGAGAGATGGCACTGCAAAATTGGAATGTAACATATCCCCGTTTAATAACAAAATGGAATAAGAATATTCTTTCTCCCAGACTATTTGGCAGAAACTTCTTAGGAAATAGAAGACAGAGGGAGACCAATAGATGAACCAAATATGAGATTTAATATTCATGTAACAGGCTCAGTAATCTCAATGATCTTTTGTATGTCACTGCCAGAAGGTATCAGAAAGAATTTTGAGGTTAAATTTTGCAAGAAAAGCTCTCATGAAAATCAGTGCCTTCAAATCAAAGACCAAATCTTTGATTTATCCCCTGGCCTAATCACTGAGTCTTAGCCTAAACCTAATCTAGGTTTGGATTTATGTACATAATCTCCCTCCAGCCATAGCAAGACTTGGAAAAAGGCAGCCTGCTGCTTCATGGAACAAAACATTCCAAAGGTTTGGTAAACAAGCACTTCACCACCAGACCTTCTGAAAACCGTACTAAAACATCCTCTTTCTCCTCCTCCACTCATGGAACTGGATAATTAAGAATGGGGGTAGGGGGAGCACAGAAAAATGAACCTTTCCTCTGCAGAAGCATCAGCAACGTCTGCACTGGAGAACAAATTGTCCTGTGGGTTGTTTGATCCTGCGGCCAAGAGTGGGCAAAACAACCCAGATCTCTGAAAGAGGGGGTCAGCACTGAGAGATCTGTTGTTGGTTGTCCTTGACACATACCATCCCTTGGGCTGGCCCTGGCCACTGTCTGGGAGAATACTTGAGTCTCTACCAAAACCACTCCAGGGACTGTGCCAAATACACAGGCAATTGTGTGCTTCCTTTCCTAAGATAATTGTGGCATCTTTCCCGCTTTTTGGAAACATTTCTGCCAAAAGGGAAGGCCTGTGGATGACCTAAGATGGGGCAGAACAAGAGAAAAACTGCAGTTCACAGGTGTGACTCAGGTAAAACATTTGACCCCCTCATAGCTCACCTTTCAGTGTTCAGCTGCTTGTGAAAGGAGTTGTGGAAAAAGGAGAAACAAAATTTTTGCTTCTGCCTGAAGTCTTCCTCCTGCTGGGATAGAAGCTCAGCTGATAAAAATGCACTTGCTGTTGCTCATCCCCAGAGCTTCAGGAATCCTGGGCATGAGTGCAAGCCGCCAGGAGGCAGTGGCTGCTGGAGGGAGGTTTGGGTCTAAGGCGGCTGCTCCACGTTACAGCATTTCTGGCTGCAAAGCTGCTCTGGGTAGTGCTGTCCGGCTCAAGGACATGACTCCATTGTGCTCCAGCACTGCTGCTTTCTGCCTTTTCAGATGAGTCACCATAAATGTCTACGTGGTGATCCACAGAGATTGAAAGAAAGAAACTAACTTTTCTCTGGAGGGAAAAAAGTAGCTAGTTGAAGCAACCTTTCATTGTTTGAAGATCATAGTGCAATATCTACTATAAACAAATTAATCCTCCATTCCTAGAAATGATCTAATAAATAATTTCATTTTTCAGTTTTACTATGTTCCCACAGATTGTTTTTGGTATGATATCAGTGACTGGTAGCTCACTTCAGTGCAGTTCGTGTAAGCACTACCGATGTCAGTGGCTATAAAAGCAGTAGCCACCTGACACTTGCCAATGATTTTCTTCTGAGAATAAGAAAATCATCAAGGTTGGAAGAGATCTTCAAGATCACCTAGTACTGTAGACCTGGTACCACCATAATCACCCCTAAACCATATCCCCAAATGCCACAACCAGTCACCACTTGAACACTTCCAGAGATAGTGACTCCCTCACTTCACTGGGAAACTTATTCCAATGCCTGACCACTCCTTCAGTGAAAAAAATTTTCTAATATCTAATCTGAATCTCCCCTGACACAATGTAAGGCCATTTTCTCTCATCCTTTCACTTGAGACATGGCAGAAGAGACCAATCCCAAATTCACTACAATCTCCTTTCAGGTAGTTGTAGATAAGGTCTCCCCTGAAAGTCCATTTCCCCAGACTAAACAACCCCGGTTCCCTCAACCACTCCCCATAAGACATATTTCTAGACCCATTACCATCTTCAGTGCCCTTTTTTGGACAAGAAGGCTTTCATTGAGATCCATCCTGCCCAGATATTTGGACACCAGCTCTAAAGCCATAGTCTTGGTGCAGAAAAGCACCTAAGCGGGTGTTCAACTTTAACCTAGAGTTCAAACTCCTGCAAGTGACAGTGCTTTAGCACACTTCTGAATGCTAGTTTGAACTGAGGCCTCTGGATCTAAGCCTAAGGGACACTGGAGATGGTCACCTTCATGACAGCTTCATCTATCTTTGAAACCTTCCTCCCTGCCCAGTCTGCTGAAATAATCAAATTAATCAGAGCTGATCCTTCAGAGGAGCCAGAGTAAGCACACATTGGTGGGGCTGTCCAAGGTGGATCTCTGGATGAACATCAGCAATACCTTCTTTCCACCTCTTCCCAACCGCCGTCTGACATCTTTGCTTTACAGAAGACCTAAATTCCCCTTGGTCTTGCAGCCAGAAGTTCAGGGGAGGTCCTGCACCTGTGCAAACCCTTCACAAGTCCAGGGGATCTCCCCAGAGCACAACTGTACGCGCGTATAGAGTGAGGTGCAAAATTTGGGCTATACCCAGCACTCCCCGTGGTGCAGGGACCTTGTCATTGTAGAATTCTGTTTCCTACTCAAACAGCTGCAAGATCAGGGCCTTTCAAGGGCAGAGAAGATTAGGATCTAGTTCTGTGTGGTATTGCTTGGAGGGCTGCACCCAACTCCAATTGCATCTACCGTTGGGAGCTATGCACTCACCAAAGGGAAATGCTTGTCTTGAAATGAGCTCATACTTCTGCACTGTGTTCTGTACCTGTCAGCACTTTTGTGGACTCTCATGTTTGCAGACAGTATGAATTATCCCTTGGCAGATGGCTGGTTTCACCCTCCTCTATGTACACATGTGTTGAGGTGAGTGTAAAAGCATATTCATTGTTATAAGCTTTTTGTTCATTGTCTTATTCACTTAGGTGGATAAGAAAAGAGGTTTCTATGTATGCACGTTGTCAGCCCCAACTAATCATTCTGCTGGGTAGAAGCAATGAAAATGGACTAGATGATCTTCTGAGGTTCCTCCAGCCTTATAATTCTCTGAAAAGACCAAGGGCAAAGCTGATGTAATGGTAGGTTAAATAATCACAGTCTTTCTACTATGTTGACCTCTTATTCCGTAAATCAGACATCTATTCATACTTATTTTTCACATTGTATATAAAAGAAGCGCAAATATGAACTATCCTTATAGTTGGATGCCTGCAGGTAAAGGCAAATACAATCAGTGAGTTGAAATCCTAACACTTAATCCTGCTGCTGTGTATGCCTTGAGAAAGGATAATTCACTTGTTTACTTACCACAGGCTATTAACATGTTTTTAATATTTATTTATGTATTTATTAGTGTGTATAAGGTGGGATCACTTCTGGAGCCTGGATTTGCCTCCCACTTTGGCTGTAGCCTAACTTTGTGCTACCTGAGAGTGCATAGGATCCTTGCTCTCCCCCTGTGCCCAACTCTGCTCAGGGCTGTGGGGCAACCAAGGTTTTCCCCTGCATGCAGGACCCACTACTCCACACTAGGTTGGCATCCCTTCCTGTGAACGGACAGGATTCACAGGAGCAGGACAGCCTGGCAGTGGCATGAAGTAGCAGGACAAGTGCATAGAGTCATAGAATAACAAAGGTTGGAAAAGACCTCTGAGATTATCAAGTCCAACCATTAATCTAACATTGCCAGGTCCACCACTAAACTATGTCCCTAAGCACCACCTCTGTGTGTCTTTTAGGTAATACCTGCAGGGATGGTGATTCTGTGTAGCCAGTTCTAAAACTTGACCACTCTTTCTTTGATGAAGTTTTTCCTAATATCCAATCTAAATCTCCCCTTGGAAACTTGAGGCCATTTCCTCAGGGCCTATCACTTGTTACCTGTGAGAGAAGACCGACCCCCCACCTGGCTACAGGCTCCTTTCAGGTAGTTGAAGAGAGCAATAAGGTCCCCCCTGAGCCTTCTTCCCTCCAAACTAAACAACGCCAGTTCCCTCAGCCTCTCCTGCACGTCTGTAGCCTTACTGCTGGGTCCTACATACTATGCAGTGGTATAGGGTCCCTTTGCTACCAGGAAATAAACCCCAGCTGGCCCCTGAGGCACCCGCTGGGGGCGTGCGGGGCACTTGGCTGCACCCCAGACGTGCGCAGGCAGTCTGCACAGCACACACCCAGAAGTGTCTCGTCGAGCCTATTAAACTGTTTAACGGGGGAAAAACAAAAGCCTTTCAAACATGATGCGCTAATAAGAGATTAATCCACCCAAGAGACAGTCATAAACTAAAATGGCATATAAAATAAAACACATCATTAAGTACAAGTGAGGTATTAAGTAATAAGGATTGAAGTACAGAATGAAATTTGTTCCTGTGTGCAGGGCCAGTGAGTGCCACTTCGCCCTACACCAGGACTGGCAAGTGGACCAGGAGGAAGTTTTGACCTGGTCTAAGGACATCACCCTTTGAGTGTCCCTTGTGACACTGATGGCCATTCTCTTGTTGCTGAGCTTTGACATAGCACCAGCTCTTCTAAAAATTCTGTTTGCAGCAACACGAGTAGATCTGTGGTGGATAAATGGCCAGAGCAGCACTTTCTGACAGAGTCCAGTCCATGGTGCCTCTTCATCCTGTAACTGAGAAGCTCCTGAATAATTTGCTGCCCAGCCTTTGCTCACCACAGCATCACTCAAGCTGCCTCAAACAGCTAACACTTCCCCTGAGCAATGTTACGTGTCAGAGCCCTTATCCATGTGCAAGGATGTTCAGTGCCCTGTGAACACCAAGCAAAGAAGTTACTCCCAACGCCAGAAAAGCAGATTTTGGAGTATGCACCTGCCATGCCATGGCCCTTCAACTGCACCATTACAACTGCTTGACAGGATAAAGACCAAGAAGGTGAAAGACTTCTTCTTTTATTTTTCTCCTTTTGGCCAGGGAAAGAGAGGAGACTCCAAGGGTTGCTGCTCATACCACAAAAATAACTGGAAGAAGCTGAAATTTGGGAGGAAAGGAAGGAAGGAAGAATACACAGAAACAGTCCAGTGCAGAATTTATGAATGCAAAAATCTCTAGCTGTTCTCATGTAAGTATATATTAATGAGGATATTATACCTGTAAATAGATAAACCAATAACATGTAGAGGTTTTTGCATTTATAAATGGATGTAGCTTATGGCTCTGAGCAATGATGAGGCTCTGGCCTCTATTGTAGTCATACAACCAAAGCCTCTTCAGGGGATCATGGTGCAAAAAAAGGTGGTTATATAGTTGTAGTGCCCAAGAAAAGCAGCTCTCTCCTAGACAGACACCCCAATCATGTGTAAACACCACTCTTTCACACAAGTAGTATTATCAACTCCATTCATCTAATGTCTTTGCTGCACTGCCCAGACTACCAGGAAGTTTGGCATTGGAGAAAAGCAAACCTGACCATTTTTTCTTGTTTGTGGCTCAACTCAAATCCACCCTTGGCTGCCCCTTCCTTGTCTTGCTCAATTAAACACTGAAAAGAAATTGTGGACATTCAGGGCTCCATCACTAAATCTCAGTCACTGAAAATTTAACCGCTAATTTCATCCCAGCTACAGGAGTAACTCCTTTTCTCATCACTATCTGCATGAGTCCCCCAACATACCAGCTCTGAGTCAGGGTACTGGGTGGCAGAATCTGGATTTTGTGTTACTGGTGATGATGTATTTGGCAGTGAGAACCCAGCTGAGCTGTGGAAAGCTAAGCCAGATGTGCTGGAAAGGTGCTAGCAGATGACACCACTTGTAAATGCAAACCGAAGCAAATTGGTGAAGTCACTGAGACCTCTTGAGACTGAACACTCCTGAAACCCTCCAGCAAAGAAGAGTATTTTTAGAGTTGTATCTTAGACAAGAGCTGCATGTGTTTGGCTGGTTATTGCTACAGACATGCATTTACCCTTCCCTAAGACAGTTCTATTTCACCTTTTTTTTTCTGACACTCTTCAGGCAAGTAGGCAAAAGACCAAAAAGGCTACGCCTTGCAAAAAAAAATAAATTTGACTCATTTTTTTCTTTTGATCTTAAAAGGTGTCTGTCCTGAGTTCTAGGTGCTCTAGAAAATATTAAGAACACAGGGTGGGATTTTCAGAAATGTTCTGAATTGCCTGTCAAATGCAACCGATGGCATCTACTCATGGTTGTTTTTGCTTTCTGCTTGTGGTTCCTTTTGTCTCATCTGATTTCAGAAGTAATCAGACAGTGACTCCTCCTCCTCAAAATAATTCCTGAATATCTTTTGTTTCTTCAGCATTTCTATAGGAGGAATTTAGTGCCTTTCAGTGGACACTGGTGAAACAAGCCTATGGCCATCTGATATAACTGGTTTCTAGAAATGAGGCCTTTGCTAATGGGCTTGTCATGGTCACTGGGCATCTGAGAGTTACCAACAGCCCTCCACCCACACACTGTTACAGCACCATGCTGTGGTCCAGTCCGGGCCTCAGGTGGTCAACATGCAGCTCCCTGAAAACGGACCCCTTCCCATGCACGTCATCATGCTCAGCACTCTGGGAAAGATGGCAGCCAGGGGCAGAGGCTTCCCTGGCTTCCCCCATCCTGCAGTGTGTGACTCTTCCCACCCCATAGTCTCCTGGCTTCTCAGTGATAATCCATGGGCAGCAAAAAAGGGCTTACAGAGAATGATTCCACTAGGGACAGTAGGATGTTCCTGGAAGAGGGAAGTCCTTTGAACAGACTGGATGGGAATACTAAGGTGGCCAGATGTGGTTGTTAGGGCAATGACAACAGCTTCAGGGACAACTGTTAAACCATAGATAAACTCCTTCAAAAATCTCCAGACCTCAGAATAATGGTGAAGTTAGGGAACACAGTAAATCTCACTTGATAAAAACTAGACGTTCATCAAGGAAACATCATTCCTCTCTCCATTTCTCAATGTTCATGGTGTCCTGTGTGCTGGCTTTACACCACCTCCTTTCCCCAAAATTATGGGCTCTGCAGCAGGCTAAAGGGCAGAAAAATGGGCTTACCAGGTGCAGATGCAGAAAGGGATCGGTGCTCCCACACGTATCCTCCCTCTTTTGAGTGGCAATTTTAATTGATGGTCCCTTGTTTAGTGGATCACTTTGACAGGGAGGAGAAGCAAGGCAGAATGCAAGTAATGAATCAGCTAGCAGGTCTGTGAATGCAAAAAGGGTGGGATATTGTGAGTCATTATCAAACCTATTTCTCAGCTCTTCCGTAATCAATCTTTTTGTCTCTCGAAGGCTTGACAATGACTCATTCTTTGACATGCCTTTATAGAGCTGCTTTGCGTGTTGCTTGCCAGCCTTCCTGGTGCTGCTCAGTTTATCTGTTGCACAGTACCAGCAGAGGTTAAAAAATGCTAATCCTACACCTGAATGCTGCAGGATGACTTCAAGAAACAGTGTGAATTGCTCCTGTGATTGATGTAGTAGGGAGCACAGCGGGTGCAAGGGATGTGGACTTGGAAAGTACTTGGTGCAATTCTAATGGATTTCTAAAATATTCATAAAGCGTCCTCTCCTTAAGCACAGCAGAAAGGAAGAAGATAAGTGCTGAATGCCCCAAGCCCTGTGGCCCAAGAGGCTCTGCCTTCTTCTCTTCAGGCCCTTGCTGTCCACCTATGGACAGCTTCTGGACGTCTTGCACCAACTGTGAGTCTTGCCACCCTCCCTGGTTTCTGTCTGAGCTCTGCCCAGGTGCTGCTGTGCAGGCTGATGCTTCAGGCAGTGCCTTTTATTGATTCAGTGTGTTCTGTGCAGTGCTATTTTGACCCATCCTTAAAGAAGTCTGCTTTGCATGGTCAGTGATGTTGAACAGATCTGAGATTGCAAATGTCCCTGATTTTAACATTAATCATCATAATGTCACATTCAGTACAGACATCTCTGGACTGGAGCTAATCTGAGACTTTCCATTAGTCAAGGTAAATCTGAACTCTCTGTCCCCATGGATGAAGTCTCAGGGTTTGGCTGCTCTGGTCATAGCATGGGAGGGCACACTGATGGTCCAGGCCAAAGAGAGCCATGGATTCCCTTATCCTTCACTGCTGACTCAGTTTCTGAGTACCTTGATACAAGCCAAGAGGGACCACAGCTGTTTGTATGCAACATCCCTGAAGTCTACTTCCCCTCTGCTGCTACCTTCCAAGCTAGCTCTGGGGAAACCTGATCTTAAACTCCCCTTCCATCCACCCTATAGTGACTGCTCCCAGTGTCGAGTGGTCTCAGGAGTGTTCAGATTGCAATTTTCTTCTCAATTTCTTCCCGCTTTACTTGGTTTTCATCATCTCACTGCAGAGACTGACAGATCTGCCCAAGAGCTGTTTATCTTTGCATCCAGGCTGAGATCAGAAAATGAAAAGTGACATCATCCTGTTCATCAGATCTGCTCTACAAGTGCCATACTTATGCCAAAATAAATGTTTACATCGCTTTTCCTCTGGGTAATGTGGTAAAGCCAACATAGCAAAACCAGAGTAAGTGGATCTACTGTCTGATTTTATACCTCCTGCAGAATCAGTTGTTTCTTTGTCACTGGAGACAAAGAGAGACCCTTTAGAAATGGGAGGGGTATTTAATCAGCTTGCAGAAATGGCTAAAGGGCAAAATGCTTTTTTATTGTACTTGCAAATTTGCAAGTTAAATTTGGTCTTAGGCATGTCCTTGTCTGCACATATGACAGGCATCATCATATTTTACTAATACTTTCTGGATTTTGCCATTCCTGCTGCAGTCATCGATAAGGATATTTAAGTATTTCCCATTTGAATTCTCAGCCTCTGTGGAGGGACTTCTCCCTCCAGCCCATCAGTTTCCCATTTGACATACCTTGCTGCTATCTTGTTTTTAACCAGCTCTTTTCCAGACTATTGTAGTTACAGTTATCCCATTTGTACAATAACAAAGACCTTACTGAAGCCCGAGTAGACTAGATCTGTTGTAGTTCCTTAAGGTATAGTTTGTGTAGAAATGTGTTAATTCCACAGTCTTTATCTTCAGATAAATCTCTATAGCATTTTTTCATTTCCGTTTACCTACATGATTTTAATTAGTTTTTTGGTCACACTTTTTTCAAAAATGTACTTACTTCTGTGTCAGGTTCTCAGATGGCTTTTCATCCATCCTTCAAAATAAGCACTATGACTGCTACTGTCCAGCCAGAACATACCAAGCTGGATTTGATAGCGCGACTCCTCACTCTAACTGCAATTTCACCTAGAAGTTCTTTAATATTTTCAGAAAAATACGATCAGCTCCCTTTGGTGTGTACAGAGTGAAACCTTTGGTTTTGCTTCCATCACAAGTCCTGTTGTTTTCACTGACATAAAGACTTTCTTGTTAGACAAGATGTCTTTGCCCACAGGTTTTATCCTGGTGTCCTAATGAGAAACTCAAATGAAGTACTCAGTTTTGGAGCCAAACCTATATTATCTTTCATCTCTATTATTTTTCACTGCAGAACCACTTCCTCTTCTTCATTCTCTTATTTATAGAGCAAAGAACTCTTCCAATTGTTACAATCAATTTTACAATGCTGAAATTGGTTGGGTTTTGGCACCTGTCCATACACCAATTTCCTTGCTGATCCATACTTGCTTCCATGTTTTGTAGGCTTAATGCTAACTCCTAACACCATGTATCTCCTCTAGTCTGGCATCATGCTTGACAGGTCTGTGATTTACTCTGGACACCTGTTAAAACTGGCTGTCAAATTGAGGCCCAGAACAATTTACGTGCCAAGCCAGGATATTTTACTGTTCTTTGCGAACATGAGGACTACTAGAATAGCAATTCTTCTTGGTCAGCAGTGCCAACTTGTGTAGACTCTCGTCTCGTAGGCCCACATAAGTCCTAGGTTTTCGATATCTTTTTGTTCTTCCTTCTATCTACAGGTCACACACTATCTCCGTCATTTCTTTCTCTGTTATGCTGGTGCTAGCTACTTTTTTCCAACTCTCTTCCTCTTTTGCTGCCTGGTGTCCTTCTCTTTCTCGCCTTTATTATTCACATGTATGTGCCAAACTGATGGACCTGGATGATGAGGATAGATGCCACACTACCACATATGGAAAAATCTATCTTGTGTGCAAGATCTGGTTAGGATGAATGACAACTGATGAAGTAGATTCAGAAAAGAAACAAGGAAGCAAGGTGATAAAGACAAAAATCACATCTTCAAATTCTTGTCCCAATTCTGTCCTTGTCTGCAAGTGTCCATGGATCCAAAAGGTCTTCTCTTCCACTGACTTTATCACAAAGCATTAGTATCTAAACAGTTTTGCTTGTTTAACATAATATACAGATGACAGGTTCCGTATCTAGCCAATTTCATTGTTTTCTGTATTTCTAGGGTCTGTTTTAAGACTACCTTAGTAGTTGCCATCCATTTTTACCAAATGAGATGGTTGTCCCTTTTAATTTTTTTGTATTACTTATCCTAATGGTTATGATAACATATTCAAGAAAAGGCTATTTAAAGCTCCATTATACTATGCAAAAAGCATTTGTGGGGCATAAATGTGTCTTCTATGTAATGGTGGAAACAGTCTAGTGTATGGTAATTCCTAGAAGAAAAGAGATAACACCAGAATTCAACAGTTTTACTCAACAGTAATAACAGAGCAAAGACATCAGTGGAAATTTCAGAACACTGTGACGAATAGTTGCCTTTCATTACATACTGTCAGCTTGTGGGACTGCAAAACCATTACAGATCCACTTACAACAAAAGTTAGTAAGCAGCAGCCCTGCTGACCTTCTGCTGACTTCAATGCACAGACAATACATCAGTTTATTGAGAGAGATACCATCTCACAAAGGCAAGGATCACACCTTGAGATACTGAGGGAAGATTGCAAAGGAGCTTCCTTTGGGATAAAGGTATTCTTGATGGGAGATGATGGGAACTTGACAGGCATGAGTGGGAGGCTGTTCTAGGAAAAAAAGCAAGATGAAGCATGATGCCAAGTCAGCAGTGAGACACAAAGCCAAGGGAGCAGTTAAAGCAAACACGAGGAACAGGTGAGTGTGAGGAAACAGGATCAGGCAAGATTGTGTTCCAGTGCTGATCCCATTGACAAGGATTGATAGTTGCCTCAGAATTTAGTATTTGACTGACTCCTTGAAAAGTAACAGAGCAAAAAGTCAGTTCTGAAACACCTGATTCCATATTTTTCTAAACAGAACATGGTCATGTTGATGAAGCAAAGAGCTCACAGCAACACAGGTGCACAAACAGATCTTATAGAAGCTGCAGGTGGTCTTTCCATTTCCGCTTACCTCTTTTCCTTGGGAATTGTGGACCAGTTTTGCACAGGTACTTTAGTGCAAAAAGTAGGTGCAAGTGGACAATTAACTATAGTTTCAAAAGCAGCAACCTAACCTCAACAGACTGTTACAAAGGACAGTATTTAGCAACCTATTTTTTAGCTATCTAAATAACTAGGAAATGGCTTAAGGACTTCATTTTAGGCGCTTACAAACTGAAAAAAGCGAAATATTGTCAAAAATCCTTAAGGTTTATTTCACTGGCAAACAAGGAGTTTTTTGGGTTGTGAAACAATATTCCAGCAGTATCTGAGGAGAAGCTTCTGTGAGGTCCTACTCCCAAATGGTAGAACTAAATTAAACATTCTTTCCCAGCTGTCTGTGAATAAAAGTGCTCAGAGAGGGTATTTTCATCCTGGAAAGAGGCTATTTTTCTTTGAATGTCACAATCTACCTTAATTCAGGTAAACTCCGTCTTCAGTATGACTTTTAGGACATGAACTTCTAAGTCAGTGGCAAAGATCCCATTGTTTTTAGTGAAGACAAGACTGGGCCTTCAGCAGCACTTTTACCAGAATGAACGCGCCCGCACAGGACAGGGGAGAACACAGAAAGGCCAGGGAATAGCCGAGTAGCTAATGCGAACTTTGACCTTGCTCCTTGGGATCAATTCAGGAGGGCACGTGTGTTGATATACTTCAAGACAACATCCCATCAGTTTCAGGAAATATAATGGTAGACACCAGAACAATGATGCTTCTCAGTGAATATTTTGCATAAATGGTCTTGGCACTACCACTGCACTCAGTGAGTGAATAAATGGCAAAGATAGGTGAGCTCCCTGTTTGATGTCATGGTCAATGAATAAGAAGTCAGCAGATGCTTAAATAACACATAGTCTTACCTTAACAGCCATTGCAGATGGGTGACATTTGAACTTATCTAAAGTGGTCTGTGAGGATTTTCCCAGCTGACCTGCAAATGACTTACAGGAAATCTACAGCAGAGCAAAAGCTAAACCAAACACCCTGTCCTCTCTATATGTCTGCCCCATGGACTCATCTCTTCATGAGTCTGTAGGAACCCACTTCTGTAATTCCCAGACAGACTGAACAGCAAAGCCTGTCAAGATGCTCTGCATCCAAAAGTAGTTTTAATCTATGCACCTTTATTCTGTAATCACAAAGAATGAAGCAACAAAATGCCCACAAAAAATGCTTTATTTACATTGCTATATGAATACAATTTATGGCAGATATTCAATTCCTGTAATCTGCCAGAAACATCAACACCTTGAAGGCAAGCTGAGATAGGAAATGGGTCATTGACTCACCCTTTTGGCTTGATAATAGTAATACCTAGCACTTATTTAATTCTTTACACAAATTAAACAATAAATCAATCCTCACTACACGACTGTAAAACAGACAGATATCCCAGTTTTAGAGACGGAGAAACTGAAGAGGACTTCAGTGCTTTGTCCAGCGAAGCTGCTGATGATTCTACAATTAGCATTCCTGCCTCCCTGGTCCCATGTGGACTTAGGAGCTTAGAGAGGTCTCAAAAGCATTAATTGTTTAGAGCTGGTGCTCATAATGGGAGAAAGGCCATTCCACAGTTCATGATTAGTTCTGACATTGCATTTATGATCTGTATAAGTAATCTACACTCTTAATAAAGTTGCCTGGCATTGAGAATTCACTGTCTGTTTTTCACAGCAGGGAAGAAGGGGCAGAACAGTTAAATTAATTATGCCATATCTAAACCAGAAGAGCTCAGAGCCTCTTCCTTTCTTCTGACGACCGAATTCTGAAAGCAACCCCCACCCACTTCAGACTCTTCTTTGAAAAATATCATCTTTTGAAGCAATTTTTCTTGAGCTTATTTCACAGCAGTTTATATAAGAGGTGACCTCTGTTAGAGGCTGATGTACCACACACATATCCTTCTGACAGGAGAGAGCAGAGAGTGTGTGCATGCATAGTTTGTACATATGCCGAGCTCTACTGTATGGTGTCTACAGCCAGACACCAGCACAGTTACGAAGTACCAGAAGGCCCTTCATTCTGGTTGTGCCATGCCCTAGGGCTCATCTGAGCCTTTATTGGGCAGAGCAGCCAGCTCAAGGCTCTCTGTTCTGGCTTTGGGGGAGATGCTTCCTATTTCGCATGTATCCTTTGGGATAACCTCACCCAGCCAAGGCTCCCCGCAGCTACTTGTGGCAATCGTTTTGTACCACCCGAAAAGGCAGCCACTTTCCCACAGAGAAGTGGCAATCCCACGGACCCCAGCTCTCCTGGAGCTTCTTTTGTCTTGGCTCTCTGAGCAGTGACCCTACTCTTGGCTTCTGGCAGTCCAGGCACCGTTGTTCCCAGTTTTAATTGTGCAAAACGTCATTAGAACAGGACTGAAAGAAGGTCCTTTTTTACCATGAAGGCAAACCACTCATTACTACTCATATCAAGTGCTCACAAATGAGAAATAAATGTTCAGAGAGCAGCTTCCTACATTTTTCCCTCTGAGATGAAACTATCCCTGACTTGAATTACCAGACCTACATTGGACATCTTAATATACATTTCTCTAAAACATATCCCCTATTTCCACACAACTGAATTTCTATTTTCCCGTCAGTTCTCCAGCTCTTTCACCATGTGATGAAGTCTGTTTCAAACAGTTTAGCTAATATATGACATACTTGAGTTTTCTTCCAAAACGACAACTTCCATTTCCTAACTCCTGAGCATTCCCATGTTTATTCTATATTTGTCTGCCTTCCGATCACTTCTCCTTGTCTTCTTACAGCTGTTTCCTGTGACTTTGATAGGTTTTCCACTAGCTTGTTGTACTGGGGATAATTGTGCTGGATGGTTTCATGTCAAAGCCCATATTTCACAGTAATGTGCTGAAACAGCATATACCACCTAGCAAAAATAGACTTGATAAGCAGAATTACCCAGCTAAGTGTATATAACTTCTTTAACTGAAAGACAAAAGTCTCAGCACACTCTCTTATCTGCACATAACCAGGACAGTGTCCCACCCCACGGCAGCTCCACAATATGGCTCTCCCAACAGAAATGTAGCACTCCTGCCCAGGGTGGCAGAGAATGCTTGGTGCAGATATTCAGCCTCCTTTCCACAGAATACCACCCAAGATAACCACAGTCTCTCCACATCCAAGGTCGTCAGAGCAGCGACAAGCAAGTCCTGTGCATGAGGTGTCAAAAGACAGGGGAGAGAGGAATGGCTGGATATCACAACAGAAGTGACATATGGACTTAATATGTTGCATCACACAAGTTTTAAATAAGGTTCTTTTTCCTACCTCTTCTATTATGAGCCATAAAACTCCTTTGTCTTGCTGAGGAGGGAATCTCCATTGCCATTTCAATATGCTGCAGTGAACTATACTAATGTGCAATTAATTGTAGAGATTAATCATCAGGCAGTGTTATCAGATTAACACCATGACATACACGAGCATAGGCTAACCCCTGGTTCATGCTTTGGCAGGCTGGGGAAATGACTCTTGTGTGGCTGAGCCAAGCTCTCAGGCTGGGTGGCCTAAATCTCTGGGTGACCTTGATTCTTGCACAGACTGCATTCACTTGGTTTCAAACACATGAAGTATCACAGCAGTCTTAAAAACTATGTCATCTCCTACAGCATTTTTTTCCAAACAATACTCCATTATGAAAAAAGTGCTGCTACACCCAGTATCACTGAGCACACAGCTCTGCTCTGTTGCTGCACCTCTCATATACACATATTTGGAAACAGATTTTGCAGTATAAGGCTATGATTTGACTACTAACACAACTCGACACTGTGATTTGCCAAGTTGAATGACCTCATATGGCTAGATCAGTCTGAACTCTACAGGGGACACCAGCACCCTGGCTATTTTAAACAGACTTTACTTGTTTTTCTGTTCACGCTGTCTTTCCTTCAGACAGAAATGTTGCTCCTCTTTGTTGGATATGAGTTATACGTGGGTAAGTCAACAGCCATTTTGGGCCAAGATCAGCAAAAGGATTTGGGCACCGGTGTCCTATGTCTTAAACATAACCTTGTTTCAATGAGTTTGTAAGATTAGTGGGATCAAATTGTCCAAATGCTGAAAAAATCCTCCCATGCCTTCATGTGAAAAACACACCTGCATTCCTAAGAATGCCCTTGTGTGCCAGATCAAGGATCCATCTATCTCAGGATCTTTTCCCTTCCTGGCAAAAAAGAGATGCCCGGGAAGAGTATAAAAGGACAAGATTATAATACTGCTGCTCCAGGATGTTCTTCCACCCTCCATGGATGTCCTGGAGCAGAGGTTGCGGTTTTGTATTTAATAACTATCAATGGATAATTCTTCCATGAATTTGAGATCATGTAAACATTGAGCACCTACCGTCCCTGGCAGCACTGGGTCCCACACCTTCACCTCCTCCCTGGGAGCACAACTGTCTCTTTTCTTTTGCACTGACCTTGCAATCTGGGAGTTTCATTTGGCATTCCCCAATTGTATTACTGGAAGGCGCAGTGATCCTCTAGGTTCTTTCTTTCTACCACTCATGATTTTGTGGATTTATATCACATCCTTCTTCAGCTCTCTCTCCTCCCAGCGTATTTCACCCCCTGGACAAGAGCCATTCCTCACCTTTGATCAGTCCTGTGGTTCTTTCTGTACTTTTCCAGCACTGCTATCCACACAGGAACATTAGAAAAACCTTAAAAATTAGAAGGCAAGCCCAGGTATGGACAACCACCCAGAGCTAGAGGAGTAAACAGGCTAGTCACACTGCTCATGCTGAGGGACAATCACACACTTGGCTCCTGGCCCTCTCCCCTCTTAACCAGGCTTATATTTTACTCTTCAGCAGAGCACTTCCACAGCCATTTTCTCTTTGTGTCCTCACCCATGAGATGTACATCACCAGCTTGGTTCGTGTCCTCCTAAGCAGTCAAGTCAGGTGTGCTGCCCCTGTGGGGAGATCAGAGGCTGATGCTCAGAACCACAGATGCTGGGGGTGCCCTACTTCATTCTCCAAACAGCTTCACAATGGAGAGCACCTCCATGATGTGAAGCTCATTCTCTCTGGACTAGCACCAACAAGGACAACTTCTCTGGGGAAGCTGCAACATCTCTGGTTATGAACAGGCTCCCACTGGTACCAGGGACCCTGGTGCTCCCACCTGCCCAAGATCTGGACCAACACTAACAGGTCCCAGGCAGTTTCTCCTCAGGCGCTGGCTTGAGATTTAGTGAAAAATCATCAAAACCATGATAATTTGAATGCAGTATTTTGTACAGTGTAGTGACAACATTGTAAGAGGGAACAACTGAGGCCGCTCAACCTAAAACTCCTGATGAAGAAAAGCTGAAGTACTCCACAGTGTGAAGAGGCCAGAGAACATCTTGTCCAGCAAAATTCACGGTCAACTGTTGGAAAGTGGTACATATAGGAGATGATCAGCTCTAAGTACATACAAGCAGAAAGAGGCTCTGCTGTACCAAGAAGAAAACAGAACTTGGAGTCATGGCTCTCTGAAATGTTAACTTGGTGTGTGATACACATGCAGTTATTGTCACCAGTGGTGAAAAGGTTGTGTAGATCCATGAAGCTTCCCCAAAGAGATAACAAACACGAACACAAGTATGGAAGAGCTTCACCATGAGGAAAGGATAAATGGTACTGGAAAACAGAGTGAAATTTCTAGAAGAATGGTCCTGTGAAGGGGATGGATTAAGATGAAATATTGAGCAAGTATTTTCATAAGGTGAGAACTAAGTGCCAACTGAAGAAATCATTGCGCATCTGGTTCTGACCAAACAAAAGCATATTACCCATTGACTAATTGCATTGTGTAATTCATCACCACAGGCTTCTATAGAGTTCAAAGCCAGGTTCAATGGAAAGTTTTAAAATTTGCAGTTCCTAAGTGACTGAGAAACAAATTCATGGGGGACAGATCCACCCATCCTAATGGGTCAATTGTCTCAAGCTTCACAAGAGTGAGACTTTGAAAGCACTGAGTGCTTCTAACCGAGATGTCCCATGCATGTGCTCTATACTCTAAACTCTTCCCCTGAGCTTTCACTTGTGGCTCTCAGTTTTGATAGCCAAGGGCAGTTCTTACACTCCTATGAGGCATTTAGTTCTCAATAAAACAGCATTTTAACAAATGCTTTACTAGCTCTAGTAAAAAGCACTGCAAAGAAATTTTTCTCTGGAGCTTTGCTCCTTCTGTCTTGCAATGGGAGTCTTCAAGCAAACTGCTCCACACTTAACTCAGCCTCACCAGTACAGCTTTGGTTGCTTAATGAAAAACACAAGCAAAAAAATGCATGCAGCTTTTGTCCAAAGCCAGTATGAACCACATGTGCCAGCACTGGTTTCTGTGTTGTCTTTTCATGAATGCACAAAACCAAAACCAAATGAATGACTGCATATACACAGACAGGTTTGTGGCCAGGTAAGCCATACTTGTAACCAGACAGCCAAGAGGAAGGTAGGGTATGCCAAGGTAGAAGCCTGCACACCCCAGGCAGACAGTAGGAGCCTTGAGCTCCTGTCTCAAGAACTGCTGGGGGGAACAGCCAAAGAGGTTTTAACACTGTCTCTCTCTCCTTCCGAGAACAGGGAAGAAATGAGTGAGGAGCCATGTGCCAAAACACTGCAAGAATCTGTTTGCTCCTGCATAACCCCAGCCCAATGGGGCTGCCCTTCCACATCACCCTCTTGAGCCAGCTGTCCCACACCTTCACTTCGGGAAAGCCACAGCTTGGAAAACTGAGACCCAAAGAGTGGCAGAAAAGACACTATGCAATTTCTGCCATTTTGAAGCATTGAGGGAATCCACTGGTGTTCTCTTGGCTGGATTTTGGATGGTTGCACGGGTTCCTCCTGGTTTACAAATGACATAGTCACACTGGGTAATGAAAAAAACTTCATGAATTGCACAAAAGAGAAGAGGTTTTGGTGATACCTCAAATGAGCATGCTGCAGGCAGAGGGCTTGCACTGGATTTCTTTGTCCCTTATGTCCACACTAATAACTCATCAGAACCATTAACATAATCCCTGGCAGGATTTTGGCCCAGGCCAGGTAGTGCTTTCCCAAGTGCTACCTAGGCACAGTCTGGGAATTTGCAAGCAGGAGAGATCATTCCCCACAGGTAGTTAGGATGTGGCCACTGTGGTTTGGAAGCTAAGAGAGCTTAGCAGGGAGGTTGTGGTATGGTAGTGCCATTCAGCTCCAAGGGTAGAGGTCAGACCTTGCCCAAAGAAATTATTCCTTGAGTAGATTTAGCCCAGGAACTCTAGCCGCCTTTGGCAATTGAGCTAATTCATCATGCGTCATTCTGTTTTTGCCTGTCCTCCATCACACAAGGGCCAACAATACCAATCACACCTGTTGAGATGTGTTTGCTTGTTGATGCACTGAACCAACTGATGCGTGTCATGGAAAGCCTTGACCTTCCTTATTTAGCTTTTCTAAATGCTTCATTTACAGTTGTATGCACTGTTTTTTCCTGCTCAGTGTTAAAGTTCCTCATTTCCACATTGAGCCTATTTGTGCTAAGATTTCCTGTCTTTTTTGCTGAGTAGTTTTGACCTTCATTCAATAAATCAATAATTTTCCCAGAACTTCAACATCACAGCCCCCTCTTATTGCCTCTGCCTTTTGTTCCAGCACTTAGTTTTCTGCAGCACTTTAGCAACAGCTCGCCTGGAATTTCAGTGAAATACATGATTACTGCATTGCTCTCAGATATAGATTAAACAGAGCATCCCTCCTGGGATGGTTCTGCTCAGTCTCTAACCCAGTCATTTAACATGGCAAAGCCCACTTGTGTTGCAGTTGCCTCATCTCTTTCTTCCCCCTGGCAGGCTGGCACAGCCAGGGCTGGGCCCAGGTGTGCACTTATGTCCAGCTCCAGTGGTGACATGCTGCTTATTAGATCTTTTGTTACATCATGTGGGGAGAGCCTACAGAGCCTTGCAGGAGCAGCCACCTCCTAGAGGCTGTTTTCAGGGATGGACACCGGCTCCTTCAGCCTTCCCTAGTCTTCTTCAAAAAATCCTGTATTCCCAGCAGCTCACAAAGCATGCTGACAAAAAGGCAGGCTCATGGACTTCAGCATGTTTCATCAGTCTCTCTCTGAAAAAAATGCATTTCCATAGGTCATTCTTTTTTGACTGTAGACTCAAAACCAGGAACAGACTTCTCAATTGAAAAGGAGAACATAAAATTACAAACACTTCTCAGGGTATTTCTTCTCCTCCAGAAAAAAAATCTTTTTCTCCATTTGAAGTCCAGAAGACTGTATTTTTTCAGACCTCACCCATGGTATCCAACTAGTGAATTCTCTTCCTTTAGTAGACTGCGTTCCATTTTGACTTAAAAGGCGAAATAGGCTCTCAGCCAAAGGTTAGATTTAAATTCAGATCTACAGAATGGTGCTGTTTCCACCTTTGTTTGTATTTGGCCTGTCTGGCTTCCTAGGGTGAAACTCTTCTTCCAGATTTGCACAGCAAACACCAGCTTCGCTATTGTGTTCTCTGCTCTCCCTTTGGCAAACCACTCGCTGGAAATCAGCACATCTAGGGAGATCAGTCCAAACTGCCATGGGAAACTGGCTATTTTTCTAAAATACGTGATACAGATCAACCACAGGTTACTGCCTAGATTACTAGTTTGTGGTACTCATGAGATCAGACTAGGTCATCATAAAGGTGCCTTCTGGCTTTCAAATCTATCACCCTAAATAATACATTAATGAAGTAACATGGAACAAAGCCACATTTGTTCATGTGTAAGGCATGTTAATGATGTTCCTTTCAAAGATGGAGCATTGGATTGATGCACTGAATTTCACCTCTAGGGACTCTGGTTATGAGACAAATGAGTTTGATAGCATCAAGTAAATACTCAATGGATATTTGCCTCCATCCCCAAAACCACCATGCGATTTGGCAGGAGCAGCAGTCTGTGCTCATGAGACGTCTAGAGGTGCTCAGGGCATTGGCAGTCCTCTGGGAGGAAGCATCTGGCTGTGCCATGCCTGGCGTTACCCAGCGCTCTCACCATCTCACTTCCCCAAGCACCAGCAACACACTGCTCCCCAGAATCACTGCAAAGAAAACATGAAATTAAAGTTGAAAGAAGGGGAAAAGATATTTAGTTGGGTTCATGAAGTGAACTAATGCTGGAGATTGGCCGAACTACACACTGTATCAGCTTTGATGCATTATTAGAATTGTGAAAACTTTCAGTGTTTCAAGGAAAAGACTTTTTCCAGGCGCAAGATCAAAGCCAAAGCTAAATAATATGGGGTTACAGAGCAGAGGACTTTCAAATGACTAGTCTTGACTGTTTTTGTATCTAAAAATGTTGTGATAGGAGTAGCCCTTTTTTACAAGGCCCAGTAACAACAACGTAAATCAAGCATTAACCAGAAGTAGACAGCAAACTATCTATTTTTTTAAAATACTTCTACTGGAGCTGGTTTTTAGGAAAGGAAAAAAGGAGTTCTGTTTTCAATAGCATAAAAATACTTGTCCAGAAGGCGCCACTGTATCTTTGTCCCAAAGCATAACAATATTAGATATAAACCAACAGCCTTAAAACAGCTGATAAAACTACATATGGGGATGTTTTGACACAGAGCTGCTGGGACACAGCTCAGGGTGAATCCTCACCCCTGTTTGATAGATTTTTAGACTCCTTGCATAAAGCATCTATGTTAAAAAAAGAGAGAGATGTACTAGTCTGTGCAAAATAGGGGGTATGGAAAACTTGCCTGCAAAATGTATCCCTGTTAGATGGGACATTTCGTTTCAACAGTCTCTTGGACAGAGAAATTATGGCTGTGACAGCTTGAATTTGGTTGTGGAGCTGCAGCAATCACAGCAACAGGGCAGCACAGATTAGGAAGTTAGACATACAGGGACAGATAATTTCACCCTTCTAAAAATCATACATTCAGTGTGAACTGGTTGTATACATTCCCTCTGTAGGTAAGGCAGAGAGGCAAACACCACCAGAGGGTAAGTCATCCTGTCCTAAGACAGGTGCTTAAGGCAGGGGCTGAATTGCCCAGCAAAAGTGCAATTTTTTCCTCCCTGGCTCTTGAAGCCAAAAGAACTCATGAAGCCAAGGTGCCTAATTTCCAGGTGGTTAAGACAGAGTAGGATGCATCACCCCCACAGCTAACTTACCTAATCATCATGACTCCCGTTATGTTTCCAGACAGGAAGAACAGCCAAATACTTTCAGTCTTGAATATGTTTATATGAAGAAACACAACAAGAAAGAACAAAAGTAAGGTCTTCCTCCAGGACACGGACACAGTTTGTCTCTCTTCTGGGAGGATTTCAGAAGTGAAAGAGAGTGAAATGGCTGCTACCCTGCATTTAGGACTGCCTTGGTTTTCCCCATAATGTTAAAACACAACCTTTTGTACAGACTTACCCTTACCCTTTTGCACAGACTCCTCCATGTCATTAGGATAGCCCATGGTTTTGCTATCTGAATGACATTGTTCAAGCCCATTTATAAAGCCAAGAAAAAGAAATCTGAAGATCTGCTTCCTCCACTAATTGCAGACTACCATAATTTCGGGCCAAATTCAATTGCCGCCACAGAGAAGAGAATCTGAAAGCAGCACGGACTCTCTTCTTAATCCATTCAGGAAGCACAGGCTGTTCTGAGAGGGATTTTTTCATTGTCAAACTTTAAGGTCAAAACTTGGTTGAGGAGCATATATTTTTTAAAAAGTATGCTTAATGCTCATGTCCATCTATAAAAAGATGGTGCAATTTGCGTCCCTCCCCACACAGCCAAACCGGCGGGGTTTGAGTAGCAAACACATCAGGCCTGGCCATTACCATATGAGCTGTAACTATGGTGCAAGTGATTCCCAAACATCAAAAATCAGTAATCCTACTCTGTAGCTGTATGAGGGTCATCATGGCTTATTAACTGTACATGGTCCTTGAGCCTACTAGTCAGATCTCTGTTCCTCCAAACTGCTCCATCATACTGAACTTCTCGGCTGTGCTGTGGAGATCCATTCTCCTTAGGAAGGAAACAAAACCCTCCTGAATGGGGTGCTGGACTCCACTGAAGAGAAGGCCACCGACAGGGTTTGTGCCTGTTCATGAACAACCCTGTAGAACAAGCACAGATAGACACTTATAAGCATGATCAGAAAAATAAAAGGCTGGATTCAGTTTATACACAATGAGATAGTGTTTACTAGTTTTTTGACTGAAGTTTTAACATGTAAGTCAAGCAAGACCAGAACACTTCAGAAATCCAGTTTCCGTTCTAAGAAGGATGTCATGAAAGTATTTATTTATATGTTTAATATGAATATACATACAAATATGTGCATATATATTTGGTTAGAATGAGATTGATTCATAAGACATGAGATGTCAGAAAGAGTGCACCTATGCTCGTGCATATAGACATGAATGTACAAATATGCTTGTCTGGATAAAGAGAGAGAATAAAAGATGGAAAACAACGTGGAAAATCAAGAAAGAGGCAAAACAAAGAATGATAAGATACAGGCAAGAAATCCGTAAAGTAATTGAAGTTGTAAATCTGAGTTACATCATACATCCCACTTGGCCTTCCATCAGAAAGGGAATTCTTCTTCCCAGAAAAGGGCATAGAGGGAGCAGTGTTGAACACTACAAGGGCCTGATTCAGATATAGATCTGAAAACAGGTACTTGACTGCTCTGATTTGCACAACCCTAGATCTGGAGCACCTTTGCTGGAGTCAGTGGAGTTACTTCAGCATTGTACCTGTGCAAGTAGAGATAAAATCTTCTGTGCAATGCATGAGTATTTAAGTAATCCTAGAAAAGGATTTGGTCAAAGGAATCAATGCAAAAACAAAGGAAGAACGTGAGCATTTTGCTTCATGCTCTTTGAAGCGTTGTGTCTTTTACAAGGGAGTAACCTAATCTACAACTCTGTTTTTCTTCCACGATTTACTCCAGAGATTTTCTTTAAACAATAAATAGGAAATACTCTCATATACAGCTGTGCAGGATATCTAGTTCACAAGCCATTTTTCCAGGGTGGGAGCTCGTCCGTTAGGCATCACAGTCATGGAAAAGAAAATACTGAACGTGATGCAGGAAGCAACATTGCTGGCTTTCTCATTTAGCATCCATTCAATACCACAGTCAATTGGATGAGATATCCCTAGGTGACTACCTGCATGAAAAGGAGATGAGTTCTATCTATTTTGAGCCAGGGAAAGTGCCATCAACCTCCCTGCAGTGGTCCCCTTAACTTTTGTAGTGATCTACTCAGGATAAAATGCAGACCACGTGAAGTTGCTTTGCAGCAGCACTCAGTCTTGGAGATCATTCATTAAGACTGTGCCTGGTAACTTTCAATTTCCTAAGATGATGCTCAAAAAGGTCCTGATCTGGACAGAAATGCAAAAGACTTTGGATATGGATTCAGGTTTAGTACTAGAAGTACCTGAAACTTCTAATGGGTCTGATTCGTCAGTGTGCTCAAGGGAAACCTACCCACATTGAGAGCATTAAAATCAGCCCAGAGCACATCTTAACCTGCTTTATCTGCTTCTGGGAAACATCCCCGTGCCTAGAACAGACCCCCTACTTCCAGGGAGACTTGACTTCCAGTATCACCACCCTCTATGGATATGAACTCTTTTCTTCACATAGAGGACAGTATCCTGTCCATGAGGCTATACCATATCCCTGGCATTCAGGGGGCAGGAAAGAGATATATGTATTTATTTATATTTATATGTTAAAGATGGGCCACATGCAGCCTGGACTGCAAGTCTCGCAAGGTCAGAAGATGAACAAGTGAGAAGCAGCCTCATCATCAGAGGATTGCACTAGATTGGACTATACTCAGGTACACTGAATTGGGAAACATTTGATAGAAAACTGGATCTGTTTCTGAGCTGTGCCCAGCTGGTCTCCATGCAGGCTTGCAGGACAGATATGAGTCTGAGTCAGCTGAGCACCTCCCTCTTGTCTGGAAGCAGCATAGCTTTGCATTTCAGGTAACTGGATGCACTTTATATAAAGAAGATTTTTTAAGTGTGATGTAGTTCTGAAGAGCAAAGAGGGGAAAATGTGACGGTAGGTCTCTGAGTTGATTCCCGTAGTGACTCAAGTCAAATATGTCCTCCTTGTAGAGGTAAATGAGGGGAAGATTCTCCACTCACCTTCATCTGAGGTCAGATTAGTTGTTTTCTTCTATGGTCATTAATTCTACCTGATTCTGCCAAGGGAAAAGAGACAACCGTTTCTACCTATTAGAGCAAGGGCAATACACCATGGTGAGTATTAACAAAAAGTAAGTGTATACTGATATGGTACAGTGATGAGCAGTCAGCACTCTCAACATATAGGATCTGGTGAAAAAAAGGTTATTTTCCTCAGCCATATTCCCAGGTACACTAGAATTATACACTAATTTCAGAAAATCTTCTCAAGATTAAGCTGTAAGTTTTCCTTTCTAAGAGGTCTTTGTTCATCTCCTTGTAGTGTTTCAAGCTTTACAAGTGCCTGTGTCCCCATGGAGGGCTGATATGAAGTCCCGAGCCTGGGAATTTGGGTAGGAGGCAAAAAAGCTGTATTTGAGCCACAGCATCTATAACAAGCCATCTTCTTTTTACAATGTTCCTAGCACTTTCATATTAATGTCATTAGTTGTCCTTGTTTAGCTGGAGCACTTTTGACATATCCCATTAAATTCAGGCAGCTCATTCACCAGACTGATGGTGGTGGCTCATGCATCAAAACACCCCAGGGTTTCTCTTGCAAGAAGTGAACAACGATAAGCAGCTCATGTCTCACAATGCCACCAAAATGCCACTGTGCCAGTGATGGGGTTGGCACAAGACACCAGTGGCTGGGCCTGAGCCTGATTTTACTCTGTGACTACAAAAGGAGTTAAACCAGGCAAGAAAAATTCTGGCACACAGTGCTGGCAAGCACTGTGGCTTTATTTATTATTTCATGTGTTTTCTATCTTCTGCTCATACAGTCAGTTCAGATCACTTTTGTCTTCCAGAGATAAATTAAAGCCCACAATGGGCTTCAGACCAAATTTGATGGAAGCTGCTTAAACAGAACATGAATTTGCCCCTCTACCTTTGCTCTGATTTAAGGAAGCATGCATGCCCAGATTATTTCACCTGAGGTAGCCAAGCATTAATTAATTACATAAAAGCATTTGTGAACCTGTTAAAACTACCTATTAGATGAGCAGTGCTGCTATCTCCACCATCGCTCTAAATGTTTTAATTAATTTGGGGGAATTTACACATGCACGTTGTCTGCCAAATTCAACAAAACTTGCTTTATAAACTAATAATAGCATTTGCTTTCACAGTGGAGTTATGCAAGCTCTGTATGTGCATGCAAGTAGAGAGAGTGCTGGCCACAGCACAGAGCCAAGTGCCACTCAGTGATTTACCAACAAACCTACGTTCTCATCGATATTAGTTTCATACTAATGTCAGTAGGGTTGCGGGCACTCAGCACTGTGCGTGCAAATGTGTGTGCAGCATCTGACAGGATCAAACCTAACAAAACTAGTCCTTTCTTTTCTTTTTTTTTTTTTTTTTTTTGTAACAGGCTGAGGTGAGGCCTTGGTGACTTGTGCTGTCCCATTTTTCTGCTGCAGGTTTCACACTGCATTCAGATAACATAGTTGTAACAGCATGTCAGGGCTCAGCTGCTGGAGATGAATGGCTGGTGCATGATTTTTAAAGGAAAAATTACTGCCTTTTTTGGCAGACTTTGAGAGGATAACTCATTAATTAGGCAGCCTGAAAAGCAAAATAAAATCCCAATCCTCTTCAGTGGATTAGCACACAGGGTGAGAAACAAAGCCTGTACAAATGTGAGGAAACTTCACTGAATGGAGCAATGTCAGCCCAGACTGCATCCCAGGGAAGTCCTGATCCTCTACTGCTCTGATGGCATTTTCTTCTGCAGACATGGGAGAAAAAATCCTCTGGCACCTGGGATAGATGGCATGAAAGTACTTGCCATGGAAATTCCCCGTGCACCATCACAGCTGCCCATGCCAAGTTTCACCACCTGCCCTATAGTCCTTGTGTCTGGATGGGAGGACAGGGAGATGTCGTGGAGTATCCCAGGGGTCCTGGCCCTCAGCACCTGCATCCACAGCACCTCGGTGTCTCATAGCCTCCCATGCATCTGTCCTCACTCCACCTCTGCAGGGTATTGCCCCACTTCACAACGCTGAGGGGAAGGCATTTTCAGGAGCATTCAGACATTCAGATAGGCATCTGGCCCCCGATCTTCAAAGGTAGTGAGGCTGTGCTGCACTGCAGCTGGAGCTGAAGTGCCCCTATACTTGGGGGTTTCTCCAGTTTAACTACATCACTTCAAATCCACCTAAATGAACTGATACAACTTTACTTGTGTAGACAAGACCTTAATCTGTCCATTTAATCTGTTCTTACTATTGCTTTTCCTGGTCTAGGCCTCTTGGAAGCCCACAGCATTCACCGTAGAGAGGTGCTCAGCTTCCTGGGGATGAGCAGGGAGCTACCTTGCGAATTCATTTCCACTTGTGGTTGGCATTGGACTTGCACTCCAGCTCCCTCAGGCAATATTTGTTCCGACTTTTCCAGCCCCTTAAACATTTGAAATGCATCTCCTTAATTTATCTCCTTCCCTTGATACTATCTCCCCCATGTTCCTTGCTGATTTCTTTGTCATGACAACCACTTTTGACAAAGTCCTCCCTTCTCCAGCTGTAGCAGGCATGATGAGGTTTGGTATACCACATCACACCGCTGGTCTGTCAGATTGCATCTCCTGCCTTTGACAGCCCTTGCAATCTCATTTTTAGAGAAATATGGGGATTCCCACACCATCACCAGGTCTGTTACAGTGTCACTGCTGCTGCACCACCTGCCCAGCACTACCTGCTCACTGCTGAGAACATCTGCATGGCTCCCACAGGGATCTGCTGCACCAGGCAGCTCTGTCCTCCATGATTAAATGACTACAACTGCTTGTGCACATGATATTGTGCCACACCAAGCAAGGACTGTTTTAGTTTCTCCCTTTTCCTTACAGTTGCTCACTCCATCCAGATCTTCGCTGTCCCCTGCAAGCCAGTGAGCTCCCACTCCAACCCAACCTTCAACTCTGCAGCTCCTCGCAGCACTGCTGCCCCTCCAAATAAAACACAGTGCAGGGTAAAAAAAAAGAAGAAGAAAAGGATAGACCCTGCAAGAAATGGGAGTTCAGAAACAGTGTTTTGTAAGCACTGACCTTCTGTTTTCCCCTGCCTGACTGGGGGAAATTCCTGCAAGGAGAAGATGGTATTCGGTTGCCTTAGCTCAAGGTCCTTTGCTCCCAAGCTTGTTGTCTTGTCACATTTGCTTGAGCAGATGACTCTGACTGTATCACAGTGAGGTCAGGGTCCTGTTAGAGGTATCACTCCAGGTGACCACTTAGCTCTCCCCTTCTCTGACCTCAACATGGATAAACCAGAGGAGACAGCAAGTGGGAGTCAGCATCTGGCTGGAGTCAGAGACTGATCTGGTGAGAGATAGAAGTTGTGTTTTATAAAACGTACTATCATGGAGGCTCTATCCACTATCATGGACCAGGTCTTCTGAGCCTAGGTTATTAGAGAAAAGTAATAATCAGAACCATAGTCTTAAAACCAGTCTGCATTTATGCAAACCCCTTGCTTTCCTATCCTGCCTCAGTTCCCTTGCAATGTTTCCCAACAGTATTTGCAATTAAAAGTGCAGCTGATATCTTCTATTTCTCAATTGCAGAACCTCTGCTCTCCCCAGGAGTGATCCATTTGTAGTCACCTAGAAAAGTATGTAGTCACCTAGAAAAGCAACATGTGATGATGCTCATCCACTGCCATGCAGTCTGTGGGCGCGTGTGTCACATCCCCTTCCTCACACTCCCTTGCTGACAGGTGGTATTTCACTTATCATTAATGATACCAGCTCTTCATTCAGGTGAATGTGCATCTGTGTAAGAGGAAAATACCAGAAGGGAAACTTGAGCAGACACATCTGCAGGATGTGCAAATCAAGCACAGAAAGAAGGAATTTGGCAAGTCTCTCAGGAAATGATGATAGTGATTTTTTTTTTTAATCTCATGCCTTTTACTTGTTCAGCTAGGACACTATTTCCTATTTCAAGACATTTCCACACTGCATATGTGCTGGGAATGTAAACACAATCCAGGATTCAGCTACCACTTTTTCAGGAAAGAAACATCTGCTTTCCAATGTCACCACCGGCAACAGCCCGCATGGGGAACCATTCAGTGGAGGAGTGACATAGCCTGAGATAGGCTGGATGGACCACAGCTCCATGTTGAGCTCATGCTGTGAGAGCAGGGCAGGCAAGCTCTCCCCTTCCTTATCTCACTTTCCATCCCATGCAGTTGGGGATTTAGGCCTGCAATACTCCTCTGGATGACCTCTGATGTAGACATGTTCAGTAGCTTCCTCCTGCTCACAAGGTATTGCTGCGGCCCAGAGCTGTGTTTGGAAAAGGCTTTGCCATGGAACACCTGAGGCAAAAAGACAAAGTACGGGAGGGGAACTGAGTAGAGACCAGAAGGGAGAAGATGGGAGGCAGTGACTCTGGGATCAGCAACAGCAGAGCTAGGGCTGCAAATGGCAAAGAGTATGTCAAAAGTATGGAGGGGAAAAATAAGTGTCATGACCTGCTCACCACTCAGGTTGCTGGAAAACAGCAAGATAGTGATGCAATGGACATCGATATAATTTTTCCCACAGAAATTAATGTAATAGAGTGAGGAATACATGCATGCAGGGACTTACAAGAAGTGCACAGAGACAATATCTATGATGTGGAGAATGGAGACAATGGGGACAGGACTGTCAAGTGAAGGCTTTTCAGAGGCTGATTTTTGGGAACAGAAAGGTCTTACCTGCTTTTCCCATGAGACTGCATCTTCTCAAAGGAGAATTAATCCTACCTCTCCTGAGGAATTACTTTTTTATTCCTGTCATCATCTTCCTCAGGTGAACAAATCTGAATCATAAATCAATGAAACGCAAGGAACGTGAAAATGAATCAGTGATGATGGTTAGCAGAGCTGGATGTTAAAAGACTTGTGGGTGTTGAGACTCCAAAACTGCAGGCAGAAAAAGGTTCAGCCTGCCTTCCACTCTGCAATGGTTTCTTAGGTCTTCATGTCTGTTTTCCAGAGAGTAGACAAAGCAGCACTGGAACCATCATCCCACACTCGTTACTCCTTCGAGGTGGCAGCAAGTGAATGAAGGAGGGCAGAAAAACCCTTGTGCCTTTACAGGACAGTGATGAAGAGTGAAGATTCTTTCTCTTGCTGTTCCCCACAGCTGTTGTACAAGAGGCACTTTGTACCCAGTACTACAATTAAATGCCATATCACATATCAGGCAGAACAGAGGCTGTGCAGGAAGTTGTTTTTCTGCTTTGGTTTACAACTCAGTCCATTAATATAATCTCATTTGGTCCCCCCTGCATTTGCCTCACTTTGGCATGATGCCCTCTTCAAAGTCTGTCTTATGTTGTAGACATATGCCCTTTCCCTGATATTATATCTCGGATACATTTTCTGCTTCTTCAGAGTTATACTGTCTCCCAGTACAAAGCTGTGCAGTGGTGTGATAACTTTAGAAGGTTTGTCCCTAAAAATCCAGTCAAAAGGTCTGCTGAATTTGAGAAAGATTCCAAGATTGCTATTCCAGCTGTCCTCCCTCCCCTCTGCCTGGACAGTGTATGGGTACTTCTTTTGCTTCATATTACTCTCTCCAAGGTGAATGGAGAAGGTCACTCTTTCCCAGGGCGGTAATTTTGGCTTACTGGGTTCTGACACTGAGCTGGGTTAAAGAAAACGTAGAATAATCACATAGATAAATTCATGATGGGTTGATATAAGAAATTTCTGCTATTTACTGTTTCCTAGCAGATGTTACCATGCCTTCCCACTCTAGCTGAAGCCCACTGACTCTTCAGTTGACAGAATTTGCAGCTAGGTTCTTTAAATTTAAGCTTGCATCAACCCCTGTTCCAGAAAAAGTGGTTTGGGATGGTGGCCTCTGGCCAATGCTGAACTGAGTACCCCACAGATAATGCCTGCCACTTCCTCAGCCATCACCAAAACTGGGACTTGTGATCACTGCTGCAGGCCCCTGTTGAAGTTGTCTTAAACCAGCTCTGAAGTTAAAAACTGAACACAGCAGTTCACACAGAGAACCCTGCTACATCCTGTTAATTACCCACACAAGAATAAAATTGCGATAATTAGAAGATCAGATAATGGTGTCTGGGAAATACCAGAGCAACTACAGCAGAAATGTTGGTTTAGTAATGAAATGCATGTTAAGTACCCTTAAATACCTTATTAACAGCTGGGGGGTGATTCCCAGCGCCAGCCTCAGTGTGCTAAGAGCAATAAGACACTTGGAGCTCTAAGGTCAAATGGGTATTTTCTCACCAATTTTTTATTTTTGGAAAATTAGTGCAATGAATTTGTGCAGGAAACTTTTTTTCCACAGGTTTTTTTCAGCATGAAAGAGTTTACATTTTTCAACATGGTGAAAATCACTGAGTTACACTTCTCACTGTTATTTGACCTTACCTACCCTCCCAAGAGATGTGGGGAGAGCCCAAAGAGCCTTGAAAACCAGAGCAAGGAAGAGGACAAGAGGCATCATGCAGGAAAGTCACTCTAAAAATCGCCAAATGGAAACTGCCACAGTAGAAAAATCTCACACTTTGACTTTGCCCTCAGCTCAGAAATTTACAGGAGGAAATACCTGCAGGGAAATACGTGAGGTGAGTGTGAATGAAACAAATACACAGTACAGTGTGCCTGTAACAGGGGATCAGGGCACATCTTGCAACAGAGATGAGCTGTTGGAGCAGCAGCTCTTTCCAGAAACACCTGGGTCCACATGTGCTGGAAAAGTGAGCTAAATTCAGGAAATTGAAAAATTTTTTTTGAGATTTTGGCTGACTTACTGTCTTTCCTGCCAAGCAGGACATCGATAAGAGCAACAGTTAGTCAGTAATCTGTGGCTAAACCAAAACCAAATAATGAGAATAGCTGCATCACCAGTTTTGAGCCTCCTTAAACCAAGCCAAGGGAAAGAAAGGGGTAGGAACAGCAACCACTGAAGCAAATGGAGGGGTTATCCATTTCTATAAAAGTTACAAAAATGTTCAGCACAGAAGCCAAAGCCACTCCTGCAGACAGATTTCTGTCTCCAGTTTGCCCCAGCTCCCGGCATGTCTGGCCACAGATGGGTGAGCTCCTGCTAGGAAGGACTACCTACCCCTTTCTTGTTCCATTTTGCTGAATGTGATACCATTACAACTTGTCTGTCAGAGGAAGAACTCCTTTGGTCATTTGCTGACTGCTGGAGAGCCCTCCAGCCAGACCTGAAGGGGTTCAAATACCACACAAGCACACAAGCTCAAGAAATTTGACACAATTCAGGACAAAATCATAAGTTTTTCATTGAAGGAGATGGATCATGGCAAAGGATTTTCCAGTTGTGTTCACCAGACCAACTCATCCACAGGAGGGATGCAGCCATGAGTGTGTCTTTGCAGCTGTGCATTCACAACCATGACTAAGGTCTTTTTATTGGAGTGAAGCCTACTGTCACTCCCTGTAGAAACATCTGGTCTTCCTGTCCAAAGCTTGTTATTAAACTACCAAGCTCTTTGTAGTTAGGAAAAAGAGTTCATCGTGACTATTCCTCAAAGCTTCTGAAACCCAGGAAATGCTGAACAGATTTCTTCAGCAGCTGTAGGCACTGCTTATAGATTAAAATAGGAACATAAGTTAGAAGACATTTGGGGTTTTCCTTAGATCACTGAAGGCTGTGAAGTTGCCAAGTGCTTGCTCTGCTCTGGACATACGTTAAGAGACAACTGGTAAAACATTAGGATTACGGGATAGGGATCAAGCTATTTAGTCGTTAGCACCGTGTGTCTCCAGCCCATGATTCTAAAGGTAACATCAGTCAGGACTTAATTAAAAAGTGATACAATTTCAAACTTGTAAGCCAGTGTTTTGGGTTGGGTGAGACTGCAGAAAGGGTACTTTCCAACTAAGGATTTCTTCTGCTCAGCAGATTTCTGTCCAGAATATTTTGTCTACTGTAACATTTTTATGAGAGGCTACTGAACTGAAAATGGGCTTTGGACAAAGCAGCAGCATATATATATATCCGTGAGGCGTAGCTATAAATGAGTCCAATATTCTAAGTTATGACCTGATGGTCTCCCTGTGATTACCCAAAGGATCTTTCCTTGCACAGCTCATGAGCTCAGGCTGATCAGATCAAATTGCAGTGGCTTAGCATCCATGGCACTGCCAATGGATGTCACCTACGTCTCCTAAACCAAAGATGACCTTTGCAAGTTAAAGCCTGTGTTTTACTCTGGACTGAAACATACCCACATATAGATCAAGTGTTTTGTTTTCCTGATGGTACTACAGAAGGATGTGGGTTGGCAAGCAATTCCAGCACCAAAGAATAAAGCAGCAGGATTAGTTCTGCTTCTAGAAAACTGTAGTTCCCAAGCAACTCTGGGAGACCTGAGAAGGAGACTCCAGACTGAACAGAAGGGAAAGGGCACAACATAATAGCAGAGATTCAGCCATATCACTGCAGTTTCTCCCATATGAAAGATTCCATGAGCCGGCAACACTGCCCTTAGCTCAGTGAATACCCAAGGGGAAACTGAACATGGAACCACACATGGACATACATATACATACACCCATATATATACATATTTATGTATGTGTGTATCCTGTGTAAGTATGCATTTTTTGTGATGTCTCAGTATATACTGAATGTCTGTCTGCAGTCTTCACGATGCTTGTTACATGTTTTTCACATCTCTGAATATGTGAAATCCAAACCCAGGGCTGGAGCTTTCACTAGCCTGAGGCAGCTGGGCCCTTTTCTAGAAGTGGATGTAGTGAGTAGGAAATCCAGCGTTTAGTCTCAGCGCTAAAGTGAATGAAGAAAAATATTTTCTCGCAGCCTCCTTAGAATAGGGGAAACAGTAGAGAAGAAAAATCCAGCACAGTGAATCCAAACACAAGGTACCCAGACTCATCAACCTAAAAGAGCTTTTCCAGGCCTGTATTCCAGCAAACCAGGAGATGAAGCGTTAGCACATAGTCCCAGGCAGCAGAACTTGGGTATGTGCCCATTCTCAGGAGAGAGGCAGCAGCTCAGACAGTCCCATACCCAGCATTTTATTTTGGCTGGCTTTGGAAAGCCTCCAGCACAGCCTAGGGGCTTTCAGTATCTCTGTCCAGCTGTACTTTCTCCCACTGTGGACCATGTGTGGGGCTGGATATATGCACCATGTAGCGCCATGGCAAGGCTGTGTCAGCAGAGGAACACAATCCAGACACCTGCCTGATCCATACCACCCCTCTTTTGGGTTTGGTCCAGTTTTCCAGTGTCAGGAGGAAATAATCCAAGCAAAAAATGCTCATCAGGAGTAGCTGCGAGCAGCTTACCTCATCTCTCTGAAATGTGCAGAGCCAAGGCGGGCTCTCAGCCACAGCAGCATCAACCACTGTACAGCAACCCTGGGAGTCACAAAGCATAGCACAGCATGGGAAGTGATCTCTCCTCAGCTTGCATAGTGCAGAACAAATTGGCTGTTCCCATTAGCAACATAGGATCAGCTCAGTGGAATAATTTGTCAGTAAAGTTACCATCAACCCTTTCTTCATTGATTTACCCGGTCTCAGGAAACTCCGTTGTTTCCAGATGGATATGTGATCTCCATGGCACCATATCCCGAGTTTATTGTTGGGGGTGTTACATTTATAGGCTTAGGAGGATTCACAGAGTAACCAATTACAGGTTGCAGGAAGGGGTTAACAACCAATAGGAAGGGGTTAAAAAGGGGCCAATGAGAACACCTCAGGATATCTTCTCAGGACATTCTTGCATGGGATAACACTTGTCGTGGGGGGTGTTGGGAAGAAGAAGGCATGAGTTAGCAAAGAGACTACAAAAAGCCATTTTGAAACATGTTTAAACCACAGTTTTCTCATATACTGCAGATTTCCTGCCACACCATGGCACCATATCCCACCCTGAAGTTATTTGCGTTGCCTATTATCCCAATACCCAACCTAAGGCACAAACCTTCCTAATTCATTGCATTTCTGACAGGTGTCTGAGGTAATGCCAGCAGCTGTGTAGGACTGGGCTTTGGTATGACGTTCTTCCAGCGTTATCCCCCTCGAATGAATCTTACCTCTTGCTATGTCAGGTAAAACTGCAGTACAAGAAAAGAAATGACACTGTACCTGACTATCCCTTTGTCAGAAGTTACTGCACTTTTGTTTTGTAAAACGTAAGGTGACTTTCAAGAAGCTGTCAGCTGCTTCTGGTACAACAGAATTTGCTGCTACTGGAGCCCGATGTAGGCTTCTGGGTTACCATACAAACTGGCAAAAAATGCAAAGCAATAAAAAGCTTAGCAGTCATAAGGCTCTAAGCAGCAGAAGTAAAATGGACTAATTAAAAGGCTTTCTAAGCTGTCTCGTCATGGTTGTTTTATTTGAAAGCCATTTACTGAAAATGAGCAATTCCTCTCTAATTTGTGCTCCTTCCCAGGGAATTATCATCTCATTGCCACATTTTGCACTACTTGTTCACATGTGTGATGTGGCAGAGCATGTTTTTCAGGGCTACACCATCTGCACCAAAGAGGCAACTTGGAAGTTCAAAGTCAAACTTACTGATAGTCTGCACATTTAGTGCTGTTTGGAGCCACAGTCGTCCTGCATTCCGTCTTCTGGCTGACACCTGGAATCCTCACATCTAACGGCACCATGACTACAGCCTGCTAAGAAGGCAAAAGCTCTGGGAATAATGCAGCATAAGAGCTAAATGCTTGCTCTTAGTAAGTGTCCCAGCACTTGTCAATGACCTGCTCAGTAGTCTCAAACGGCGTGCTCCCATTTGGGAAATGGTTATTTAATATGGCCTTTTTAAGAAGGGCATGTGTTTCTGGGTTCTCCTGTTGTCAGTGCTGCTGAGCTGGCGTTAGATCAGACAATATGTGAAGTATTCCCATACAGCCTTTCACACCACACTCAAGTGACTTCCGTTCCTGCTCTGAGCAGAGCCAAAGCAAGCCAGGTGCATCCAGGGCTGTGCAGCAGCAGAAAGCTCAAAAATACTGTGACTGCAGTGACTTGGCTTCTAGTTAGGAGTTGGCTTGGCTGGTGACAGGAGAGCTTCTCCAATGCACACCAATCCACAAAAGACTGATATTCCTTTGGACTCAGATCCTCAGAGAGCCAGGATCATGTGCCTAGTGGAGAGTTTTCTGATCTGCCAAGCACTTTAGTTTGTGGCTGTTCAGACCTCTGAGACAAAGGCATCTCTTTGTGATTTCACAAAATTGGAGACCACTTTCTAAAATGCTTGCAAGGGAATTTCCTGCTGAGTGCTCTTTTGGGGTAAGCAGGGCCAAGTCCCAGTCTAAAGGCCCTGCAGGAAAAATGCTCAGCTAAGCTTCCACATGCAGAGGGGTTCTCCCGTGGTTGTAACCGTGACAGCATAGCACACAGTAAGCAAATAATCTTATAAGCAAGGCACACAATTTTGAGGTCTAAATCAAATTCAACCTAGAAGCCAATAAGCATCAACTGTCTAGATGACAGCATTATATAAAAGAAGCCTTAAACATACTCTTTTAATTATTTTGCAGTTCGGTAGCAACTGGAAACTTCAGTGGAGTCATGCTCCAGCATGCCAAGCACTATATTAATAAATGTCATGGGCTGGTCCTTATCCCAAAGAACCCAGTGTACACAGACAAGGCATATTCTGAGAAGGAAGGAGAGATGCAGACAGATGACATGACTGCCCCAAGGCCAAACAGTAGGTGGTTGGTGGGGCAGAGATTTCCCAGCGCCACACTGCTTTCAAGCCTCAAAAGGCCTGGCTTTGTGCATCAGCAATTGGCAGTGGTCAACCACAAAGCCCTGCTTAGTACCTAAAAGGCAAAAGTATGCTTTTGCCTCACATTCCAGTACCTTTTTGGAGGAGGTAGGAGATGCGTTTTTTTGTTTTTCTCATAGATTCAATTTTTTTTCAAAGAAGGTTTCTGTAACTGCTTATGAAGACCAAAAAAAAAAAGGCAGCTATCTAGCTCCATCTTCTTCATGGATGTACAGTTGTGTGTACATCCACCATGCAGCCAGAACACAGGTGTTCACCAAGAAGCAACATTTGTGTGTCCAATCCCAGAATGGGGCATGAGAACTTCTGTCCTGTGTCTCAGTGCATAAGTACACTCCAGACTGGTTGTGTACCACTCACCAGGCAGAAGCACCTGCATTTTTTTAACTTTATAAGATCTTTCGGAACAGAGCAGATATGAAGCAGACTTAAAGCCTGCAAAAAAAATTGCAAATGGCTCCATACCCAGCTTCAAAAACCTGCTGGAAAACAGGTGAGCCAGGCCCAGGTGACTTGAAGTCTACCTACCTTGTCCATCACAGTGTGTCCTGAGCTTCCTGCATGCTGGTAACGTTGCACCAGCCACAGACAGAACAGGAGGCAGAGGGGAGCAGGGAGCTGTCTCAAGAAATGCAGGAATGCAGCAGCATCCATCCTGCAGTCATTTCAGCTCATCAAATCATTTATCTTCTAGTAATCGGTATTTAAGGAAGCCTGTTCGATGTATTTGTTACACTCTGTGGGACCTGGATGATGCTGTTGTTTATTTTAAATTAAATAAAAAATGTCATTATTGCAGAATTTAGCAAGTCAAATGGGTTTCTGATATAGCATACATGCTCTTGAAGTGTCCATATGGACAGCAAACATGAAGAATTGCTTACACAAGGATGTGGATGGTCTTTAGCACTGTAGCTGACAGCCCTCCAACTAAAATAACCCATGATCCTTATTATACTGGACAGATTTATAGAGGTGAAGATGCCAAAGAAGCTTGTGGAGTACCTTGCTAACACCAGGCATGACACTGGAGAAATGCCTCACGTGGTGCCTGTTTCAGCAAGCAGATCCATTGTTTTCCAGGTTGTGGAATGATGGTGATCAGTTAGAGGGTGACTTGAGTTGTCAAGGTAACAACCCCAAAGGGGACAAAGGAAATAGAGTTAAATAAAGGTGATGAAATTAATTTTTCCTCCCATTAACTACTTCACTTTAATACAGAGTTGTTGAATATGATTGCTACTAGATAAGAAATGAGATCTCTTTATTCTGTTGGTCCAAATTCACTTCCAACACAGGCAGAAGCATAGAAAACAGTGACAACTGAGGGGAAAAGAAAAACAACAGATAAAATAACTGCTGTATGAATATAGCCTGTATAACAAAGAAAGACATTACAGGTTTGTTCACAACATTTTTGCAACAGAATGCAACATGACATATAAATCAATAGCTGTACTGAATGCTGGACAGTTGTGGGGTAAAATTCATATATTCTTGACTCCTATGAAGGAGCACACTTTACACAGGCAGACTGCCTGTAGGATGGAGACTGGGATCTCAGGGAGAATATTTCCTGGAAAAAGTTGGTTTGTTCTACCCCAAATTTTTCACCCCATTTGCCAGACTCCCGAGGCTCAAGAACTGAGAGGCATCACTGCTATCTTTTTAATGCAGGGGTTTAGGACATTCCTGGTTCAAATCACTGCCTCACTCAAAACAAGTCTTTAAAGTGAGGGTCTGCCATAACAAAACAAACTCTAAAGTATCTTGATGTGGGTAACCTGTAGTCCCTCCTGTTTACAGGAGCAGGAATGAGTGCCTGAAATTAGTTGTTCGAGGGCTATAAGATCAGTTTTTATCCTGCAGACTAATCATTGTTTAAGTTACTTTATGAAAAGCAAAAGATCCAGCATGAGGGACAGAGTGCTTGTGATATCTTTCTCCAGCTCCTTCAGGAGTTCGCTACTTCACACCTGATGGCAAGGGCAATGTCCTCGCCTGGGGGGATGTGCAGTTTTGGATTCCCTTGGGCAGAGAAGTCAGTCGAGCCCTAGGACTCCCACATCCCAGCCCCAACCACCTACCATACTCATTATAGCTGATGAGCATGTGCTGGGTTGTAATACCTGAGCCTAATCTTGCAAAGAACCTTTAGCTCCTCAAACAAAGCAGCTCTTTGTGGATGTCAAAGCATCAGCTCTTCCCGAAAGGTTAAACAGGGCCTTGACTCCTTCAATTACTTGGCTTGGAGACAATGAGCTTTAGCAGGCTAAGCAAAGCTCTGCACGTGAAAACAGCTGAACTGAAAGGTATTTAGTATGTTGCTGGTTTCTACTCCCAGAAGCTTTGATCAATGTTCAGAGAGCAGGCAAAATGTGCAGTGCATGCCCAGAACTAGGATGCCAGTGGCAGTTACAAGACACCCTGGCAAAAAAACTTCCTGATTGGACAAAAAGGGAGGTCTGTGGTGCAAATAATGAATGCCACACAAATGCTCCCATCTGCTGATCTAATGAGCTCTGCTAATGGCTCCTCAAAAAGTTTTGCAGTTTGGTTTTACATCATGGGAGTGAAGCATTTTCTCCATTTCCATTGCCAAGAGATTAAAGCTTAGAGAAATTTGGCAAAAGCCACAGAGCAAATCTACCATGCCAGAAAAGAGCTTCAAGTTTTCAGCTCCTATTCATTGTTTCCCATGTTTTCCTCTTTTGGTCTTACTACTTCTTGGTGCACCAAGAGCAGGGACTTCAGTGAAGCTATTAGTAAATATGACTGGAGACCACATCGTTCCAGTCCTGCCTGTCTAATCAAGTCCATCTCCTGCATCCCTTGAGAGCACTGGAATGAAAGGGTAACCTTTGAGATGCAGAAAACCCTAAGAAATGTCTCCCTGGGTATTAAATGACCAGTCTTATTTGAGATCATGTCTTTGCATTACAAGGACCTCTTTAGGATTTAGAAAAACTGGGTGCAGACACTGGACATACAGTGAGGCACAAAGGGGGCAGTAACACCACAAATAAAATGGGCCCACATCCATTCTCTGATCCCAAGGACCAGACAACATCTGTCCAACTTATCTTTTTGCAGCAGGGTGGTAACATCTGAGCTACTTAGTGAGACTGAGTTCGAGATGGTCCTCAAGGCATGGTCTGAATATTTCCTGAAGGTCCAAGCTGATTCAGGTCCAAAACGTGCTAGGCACAGTAGCAGGTCAACAGGACTCCACAAACACCACATGAACTGCAGCAGCAAACCTCCCTCATCAGTGTCCAGTCCAGCTCTGAGTGCACACACAGGCTGTGAATGGACTTTTAGGGTTATCTCTGCCAGAAAAGGCATTTTCTTTGCCAGGGTCTTGGACAACAGCACCTCCTTGCTCACATTGGCCACTCCAGTGATCCCTCAACAGCAGAAACCCTCTACACCAGGATTCCCCAGCCTGCTGTTGCCAAAATCAATGAGATTACAACACAGCAGTGCTGACTCTTTGAACCCTTATGGCTGATTGAAGAGGTTGTTTGTATGGTCTTTTCAAGTAGCAGAGCTTTGGAGATGGTCAGTGCGAGCAAACTGATAGTCTCCTGCACTCTGAAGAGGCAATAATATCTTCAAATGGCATAGTTGGGGTGGTTTGCTTGTACCGTTACTGCTGGGGCACTGACTTGTCTTTTCCAGTTGATGAAAAGAGTCAATTTTTCTCTAAAAAGAACTGTTGCAGCTACAGCACAGGCAACAACACCACAAGGAGTAAATCCAGACAGGATAGATGTATCTAAGGACTCACACCATCTTGGTGGGGATCAGGTTGAGAACAGGTTAAGCTCAGTTGTGGTGGTGATTTGTGAAAAATGGGATTGGATTGACATGAACATGAGTAAACCATATCAAACAGACCACTAGAAAGCTACTGAAGAACAGCCTTTTCAAGTCATGACCAATCCGATTCATAGCAAAATTAGCAACCCAGACAGTGAAAGGCTCCCTGTCACATTACCCATACAGATCAGAATCTATCTTTAAACACAGCAGGAGCTCTGTCTTGCCTTCAGACCATCCCAGATCTCTGGGGGTGAATGTAAGGAGGCAAGAACAGGAAGTGGGAAAATGTACCATGAAAAATAGAAAGCATGTTTAGTCTTGTGGGCTGGCAGTGGAAAACAGATCATAAAGGAGCATAACCAAAGTACACTGACAAAAAGGAAACACTGGACCTCGAAAAAATAGATTTAATGATGTTGTGAAAGTATTTTTAAGTTATGATGTCTTTCTGCTGCTTTATAGCATACAAAGAAAGGTGGATATTTTTTGATTTGACTTCCTGTCTTTCTTAAAGCTCATCTTCCCCAAATTATTTGGCACATTCTTAAACAGAAAGGACAAGATCTGAGATTTTACTAAGTTCTCTTTCAAAGTGTCAAAGAAGTATTTTGTCTTCTGATATGAACTACAACAGCTGTACAAGTAAAAGTTCACTTACACAGTGCAAAGAAAGAAAAAAACAAAACATGCCTATGCTCAAATTTCTGCACCAATGTAGTGGCATGCTTTGAAACCCAGTTTAGAAAATGGCTTAAGCAAAACCATATTCAAATTGATTCAACAACCTGATCAATTTGACAATGTTAATTAACAAGCTTTAAACTGTAGTAGTTAAATCAGTACTAAACTGCCTGCAGAAGATGCTTCGTAGCTCCTATAAAAAACTTCCTTGGTTTATCAGCAGGACTCTGTCATGTGTGCATGTAGAAAAGCATCATTGTTATTCTGTGCTGGGCAATGCCCATGCATCCATGTCTGCAGTGAAAACACAGCTAGTATCAGCAGCCAGAGCCAAGGACACTGCTGATGGGATGCCCTGTTGAAATGGATGCCCAGGATGTTTGTGATTATCAGGGCTGGGGGTCTCTGCACCTGGAATGATTCCAACGCAGAGTTTTATGGTTTTCAGCTGCCATCAGATCTTGCTCCCTTTCCTGGATCCTGGCTGCTCTGTAGTTGAGTGTGGCAACATTTTTGCTTGTGTGAGGTAAAACAGGGACACAGAGAAATGTCTTTTGCAACACATCACATGAATGGGACCCCTTTGCCTCCATTCTCACCTTCCTCAGTTGACTTAAATGACATGCATCTTACCGTAACTAAAAATACAAAGGCCCTATCTACTGCCACAGCCCTGGGAAGAGGGACACTCTGGGGATGCCAGGATGAGAAGCAAAAACAGAAAAAAATCCTGTGCCTAGATGTACATTCAGGGTGTCTACTTGAAGACCTTCACTGGGGTGCCAGGATTGCCCTGGCCTCCCAGGACTGTCTCAGGTGGGCTTGTGACCCTTTGTGCATTTGAACTCACACAAGTAAAATTCTTGTTGCCATCCAGCGATGTCTGCGTTTTTACAGTGTGCAGAACAAACAGATCCCTATTGGAACGAACAGGCCTTTCTGCCAAAGGCTCAATCATAAAAACAGTCTCATCGGCCTTGTGGGGGCCGATCTGATGAGTAAGGACAAGTCCCATGAGTAAGATCCACAGGACTGGACGCAGCTTGTCATTTATTTTCAAGTGTGTGCAGGCCTGCTAAAGCTGACCTATAAATTGGGAAAGAACACAAACATTAACGATTACACTGTCCTCTCTTCTAAGGCAAATCCCGGGATGCCTGAGGCATTCCTTTTTCCCATGGTACTTCCTTGGTTTCTCCAGGCAGCCACAAACTTGGGGTTACAGTGCCCTTGCCTGAAATGAGAATATCATCTGACAATTTAGATGAGGCCCACCAATTTCCCAAACCCCGTTTGGTCTCCTTGCTTTACCTGGAGTCCCTCCAATGCAGTAGTCAGCATGCTAAACCCCTAGCATGTACTTAGAAAAAATCTCCTTTAAAAAATGCATGCAAAAGTGTTAACACCAGTATGGTGAGAAGGGCCAGAGCAGGGGCTGCAGGCAAGCAACAGACTTTCCTCTGTTCAGATATTGCCCTCCATTTTCTGAATTGGATCTGAACAGAGCTGACCTCTTGTCAGAGCTCCTTGGATGAATCACTTTTCCTTTAGAAATGGTTTTACTCATCCTACAGCTACTGAATGAACACAGACAAGGAGAGTTTGCTGGAATCAGGTGTGTAATTCATGTTCCCTGCTATTTCAATAACTCATTCCCACAACTACATTTGCAATAATGTGTGTGCATCATGTGTGAGCAGAAACATAACTGTAACTTCTGCAGTGTCAGCAGCATCATCCATGAACAAACAAAAGCACATTGCAAAATGCTGGTTAAGCAGGGAATGCCCCAAGATAGGAGTCACTGGAATTTGCCATGTGTTAAATCACAGTGAAGATGTATTTACATTCTGCCTACATATCTTCTATTGCTATTCTCTAATTTGTTATCACCAAACAGCATATGCATGCAAGGTGCATATTATTGGTTCTTGTATGTACACACAGTCCTTTAATTTCCTGATCTCTCTGAAACATCTTCTGCGACACGGCTGACACAAGACAAAACTGAAGAGGGAAAAGATCAGTGAGGACACTGACCTAGTAAAAGGTTTTCTGGAGCCAGACTGTTTACGGGGATTACTACAATGTGGTGATTAAAGAGATTATGATTATCTCTTTTTAAGAGATTTATCTGCTGTGATTGTGTGTACATAAATGCCTCACTGCAAGTAACTAGAGGAAAAGCTATAGTCAGGTAGCACCAGACCGACAACCAAAGTATTTGGGATGAGTAACAGAAAATCGCTTAGAAAGCAGAGAATGTCTAGCCAGATGCCACTAAATCTTGGCTAGGTAATACTTCTGGTAAAGCCAGTGCCCAATCCCCATCTGGCAATAACTGTCAAAGCTCCAGTGACTGGCTGAAGAGCTAATGTATATTCAGCAAAAATCCCATCTTCCCCTTCTGCTTCTGAAATAAACCAGTCAGAAAGTCAGGAAACCTAGCAAAGAGTCAGAAGTGAGCCAATGGCTCTTGTGTGTTGAGGTGGGTCGCCACAAATCAGCTTTCAGATTAGCCTTTGAGCAGCCCTGTGGAGCTAAAATGATGTATGATGCCATGCACACAGCATGGTTATGGGTAGGTCATAGTAAATCTATGATGCTGCAAACATGAAAACAGGGGATAATCCAGACCCACACCTTTTTACAGCACTATTAGTCCATGTATTATTTTGGCTTCAAAAAAACAAAACAAAAGAGGTCAAACAGAGGTGATGTCAAACTCATCTCCAAGTAAAAATCTCAAGAGATCAATTTGCTCCACAGATGACACCGAAGCTTCATAAGGGCCACCCCAGGTGATGCAGACGCAGGGAGCCAAGATAGAGTCTCTAGCAGTGGCTGCCTTGTTCCGTGCTGCTCTGGCACAGCAGCTGCAGCTCTGAGAGGTAAGGCCTTCCTGCAAAGCTTTCCCTGGGAGGAGGACACTTTCCCAGTTGATCAGTACTGTTGGAGTCACTGGGGGATGGAACTGCTTAAATTGGGGTGTTGCAAAAACTGAGACTTCAGAGCAGATTCATGGCAGCCAGTTGTTTGTGATCATCTCTTCTGGCATTGCTACATGGGAAAAGACCTCTTTTAACTCTGGGCTCTGGCAGAGCAGCTCTAACAAATTTTGCCACAGTGGTTTAAGACATCCCCTTTATCTTGCAGCACATCCAGACAGATGGGGCTCACAACTGTCCCCAGCTACCCATCCTCAGGGATTAGCCTGACCATCACACAGGCATCGAGGACAGCTAAAGGCATCCATGTGCTCTGCCATCATCTCACCTCATCCATTGTCTGAGCCAACATGACAATTTGGGGGATGGCAATGGGAAGGATGGTTCTGCAAAATGATTGAGGGAAAAAAATCACCCAAGTCAAGCCGCTTGCTGGTTGAGGTATGGCAACATGGTGTTGTCAGTACCCACAGCTCCTGGAACATCACACTGGGGAGGGGTTACCCACAACAGAGGTCACTGGCAGCCCAAGAAGCAGCAGCCATGCTCATTATGAAAGAGGAATCCAGAGGAAATGTCAGTGAGCATCTTCTGTGCAGAATTTCAGAGGCTAGTTCATACCTAAGGAGAGATGGAAAGATGAATCCTAGGCTCTCACGATTTCTAGATCTTGCTCTCACACCTGTGTCTCTTATCTTTAATGCCTCTCACTCCTGGGTATCCCTATCCAACAGTTCTAGGCTATGAATCTTACTGGCAAGAGTGGTCCTACTTCAGCCTTGATCTGAGCACTGGGACACAAGCAAGAGGTTTCAGATATAATCCTCTCACCATCATTGATCTGCCTGTCTGCTTGTGCTAACTGGTGGCAAATCTCAAACTTAGATGACCTGCACCGTAAAGGGAATCAGTGCTCACCTTTCCCTCTCCAGACCCTTTCAGCAGCCTGTGCTTTGTACTTCTGGGTAGCAGAACATCACAGTAAGTCCAGCTTCTACCTCCTTTCATGTTTGTTTACAGTTACAAGGGGTATGAGCAGAAGACGGAGCGTTCCATGACAGGTTGGTAGCACCCGGGATCCATCAGCAACATGCTGTCAATTCCCCATGCCCCTGTCCTAGTTGGGCTCCCAGGGTGGGTTGAGGCAGGGCTGGGCTGGCAGGCTCTGCTTCAGACCTTCATTTCATCAGAGAGCTTGAGGTACCAGAGGGTCAGGATAGAGGCCTCAGGGCTGCTCACAGCACAGTATTGTGCCATATAGATGATTTCTCAGTCTGGATTCGAAGGCCATTGAGTTTCTTTGCCAGAGCGAGGAGCTGAAAGGTTGGATGTTTTCTCTCGGAAGCAGAGCCTAAACATAGAAATACTTTAAAAGAAAGTAGTTATTCCTATCTTCTATTTCAGTGAGGGCAAATGATTGCCTTTGTCTCCTATATAAATGAGATGCGTTATTCCCTATCCTCTTAATTCTTTCCCCCCTTCCATGTTTAGTACTCCTCATTTCTGAAGCCTGTCAGCTCTTCCCTGAGCTTGCCCAAATCTTTTCTCCAGAAGACTGAACTGTGGTACTTTCTTTTCCTCTTGCTTGCACTGATATAGAACAGATCAACCTTTGCTGGCAAGCTTTGTGATAAAAGAGACTCTTGCAATAAGAGTTTCTATCACTGGATGTAGAATTTTATTAGAATAAGAAAAAATTATTAACACTATTTTGCTTCTCTCAATGCTCCTGTTGGGGACATACCCAAATTACTCCCATCAGCCACCCTGCTTCAAATTTAAAAGCAGCAGTAATCCATAGATCCTTGCAACTATGATTAATTCTATCTGAGAAGGAAGAAAACCTCAGAATTCAATGAAGAAGTTACCACATACAAAATAGATGTTGCCTAATAGTGGCCCGCTTTTATTTTATTAGAACTATAACACTGAAATTAGTTACTAATGTTTTGAGATCTGCCTTTGATCTTAATAATATATGTGGTGAGGATTGGACAAATTGGTAATTGTCTCCAGATGGAGACAAAGCAGTTGGAGGAGAAGCCATTTCAGGATCCTCTGTAGTTGCTTAAGTAAATCCTAGGATTAGGAACATGCAAATTTTACTGGGAGAGGGAAGACAGAGGGGATTTACAGTGCTGAACAGAAAAATGAACACAAGTTATTGTAGATGGCCTGAAACTGAAAATGCTCAATTTTAATTGATTTCGAGAAAATGGTTTTCCATTTTCTGCGTGCTCTGCCTCCAGTGAAAGCCAAAAAGCTGGTTCACAGACAGAGGTGGCAGACCTATCCAGAAGGTGTTTCATAGCTAGGACAGAGAGGAAGAAAGAGTCACAACACAGAATTGGTTTTGGAAATCTCCTCTGCTGTGTGTATGGGCACAAAAGAGTAACACTTCATAGTGGGATATTTTAACCATAGGCTATAGAGTGTTTGTTTCCTTCTGCAGTCCAAGCTAAAATTTTGTGTAAAGGACACTTGTCCTGCTTGTTGAGCAATGTAAGCCCTACTCCCAAAATGCCTTGTTCCTCAGGGGTGAAGAGATGAAGACTTCTCTAGTCAGCTTGTGCAAGAGACCAGTTTTCTTGCCCCTGTTGTGAGTGGTGCCTAAATTCCTCAAGAGTCCTGCCTGAAAAATCTGGGGAATTCAGATCAGAGTTTAAATGGGCCAAAACTACACTCCTTAACAAAAAAAATTGCTCCTTATGTAGACTCATGGGGATCCTGTTTAGGATGTTGCAATGTAACCTTCAATTTCCCTAATGGTGGGAGCTAATAAGGACACACAAATAATAATGGGCCACATCATCTCCCTCCTGCAACTGTCATGTGATGGCTCCAGGACATGCCTAACTAGAATAAATGTGATTACTTTGGTCTCTGCATGTTAAATACAGACGTACTTTTGGAATAGCAGAGGTTGTGTCCTGTCAGGCTCTATTTTCCAGCAGAATTTCAGAAATACCACCTTCAAGACTACTAGCAGTTAGACTGGTATTCTTCCAACCAGATTTTATTACACAAAACCCTTATGGTCTATTTTTTTTATCTATGCCTGCATTTCATAGAATTACAGACTGGTTTGAGTTAGAAGAGTCCTCAAAGATCATCTAGTTCCAACTCCTCTGCTAGAGGCAGGGACACCTTCCACTAGGCCAGGTTGCTTAAAGCCTCATCCATTTAATGAATATAAATTTAAAAACAAAATGAATAAAAGAAACACATTCTACAATTAACAGTTCAGATCTTGTCAGCAACAGCTAAAAACAAGCTGGAAATATTTTCATTTGTTGCTCTGGTTTCAAAAGCATTAGGAAAAGATTTTGTCTAATAGGAAAAGGAGAGGACTTGTGGAAGTGGAAGGCATTTATGGACTGTAGGGAGCTGTTCTCAATTATTATTTGTAGAACATACCTTAATGGAACTACACTAAAGTGGTTTAATTGTGGTTCACAGCCTGGGTGTTATTCATATGCGGTAGACACCATGAGGTTGACTTGGGCAGGAGCCATCAAACACTTCTGACTGCTCAGCTTCATAACATGCATGATAAGACCGTGGAAAACATCAGGTTTTTTCACAGTACCTAGTCAGAGCCTGGGAGATGTTTTGCCTCTGAGGAGGGATTTCCAGGCTTATGTATCTGTGGCTAGATGCAGCTGCAGTCTCCTGGACTGAACGCCGATGAGTGGGATTGAAAGTTAGAGGTTCAGCAGTTCTTCCTGGCAATACTAACTTGATTGTTAATAACAGAGGACCTCAAAGTAAGTCCCTGGAAAAAAAGCCTACATATCACATAAATCTTCAGACATTTTTAAAGAAGACATAGGGGAATATGCACTAATTCAACTGTTTGCTTATAGGTATTTCCTTGCATGCTGTGATTTGCAAATGCCAGTTCTTGCTATGTTCTTTGAATTCCTTAGGAGTTCGATTCATCTCTGTAACTGCAATTACATAATTCTTGATTATTTTTTTTAATGTTTTCTTCACAGTATAGTCAGTTCAATCCCTTCGCTGTTCATTTGCAGTGCTATCTACAAGGAGAAAGCAGGAGGGAGACTCAGTCAGTGGTAACTTCCCCAAGGCATTGCCTTGAAGAATGCGCATCTGCTGAGGCTGCACTTTGTACATCAACAGCACCCTGTATCTGGCAACAGGGCCCTGCAGGTTGGCTTAGAGTTCAAAAACACAATCATACCGAAAGGAGAAACTAAGAGCAGTATGTAGGGATGAGACTGCTAACTGTCCTGCAACCTCATTTGTGTTCTGCCCTTTTTCCCAGGGAAAGCTCAGGGGCCAGATGTCTCGTGAAACTGCTCCTTAGATGTTTCATCTGGATCTTCACCACTTCTGCTGTGATGTTATAACAGCAGTTCATACCTACAGGCTCAGTGGTTGCAACTCCTTTCTCCCGGGTCTTGGAACAACTTCGCTCTGCCCCCTGCACTCCTCCATAGGCAGGCTGCCAGTAATACAACAAACTGACACAATGTTGGCTCCAGCGCCCACAGACACAGCTTATGGCTGAGCCTGGCCTTTGAGTCACATTCTGGCATGTCTGTGCTGGTGTACTTCAGAGGTGCAACTTAACCTCAGCCTCCACCGTGATTCCAGTGGTGAGAAGACTGCACACCTGTTGTAGACTCTGTCCTTGTTTCAGCCTTTCTTGTCCTTTAGCACCCAGGCCCCCTTTCTGCCATGTCCTGAAGTGAGCCCAGAGGTAGGAAGGGGAGAAGTTGGCACTTTCACTCACTGTTTCCCTAGAATTTTGGGAAATGGGATCAAAGTGAGGTTGGGAGGTCTCTCGCTTCCCTTCTGAAGGAGGGTAAGCTCTACCTATCCTGCATCAGAGAGGTTTAGCTAATCCGCTCTTAAGCTTCTGTGATAGAAATCTCACAGCCTTCAGCATGCTCACAGCAACAGACAACTATAGGCAGAGCAAAGTTACCTGCTCCATTGCAGATATCTGAGGAAAGGCATAAGGAACAGGTCAAGTACAGAGTGATCTTTTCTCAATACAGGCTTCCAGCTTCAGGCAATCACTGATTTAAGGGTTTCTTGAGCTGGAGATGGCATCCAGATTCCCAGGTACAGTAAATCTCTGTAAGCATATCTCACCCTGTCTAGGACTAATACCTACATCTGGCCTCCATAACAGCCTAAGATAACTAGACTCACAATATACATATTCATCATACATGCTAAGTACTTTACAAATTTGTCTTAAACCTGCTACCTGATAATTTCATTTGATAGTATCTGGATCTTACATCATGAAGAATACTTAATAGTAGTTTTGCAACCTTCCTCTACACACCATTCCAACTATTTTAAAGACTTCTATGATATGGCTGCCCAGCTGTCTCTATTTCCACACTCAAGTGTTCCAGACTATTGAATCTTTATTTGCGAGGAAGCTCTTCATGTCTCTTACAAAAAATGCTGTTTCTTTTCTGTGCATATTTATACCACAACCTTTCTTAAAGTAAGGTGACCAGAACTAAAAATCGATGGTACGGGAGCTCTTGAGACTTATGTATAGTGCAGATACTTATTATTTTTTTTTCTCTTCCTCTCATTTCCAATAACTTTTGACTATTGCTGAACCCTGAATCAATGTTTTTGGAGAACGTTGTCCAAGATCTTTCCCAAATACCAGTAACAAGCTGAGAGCTCACTGTTATGACCCTGCAGCTGATTGGTATTTCCTGGATTTCCTTATTACTTTGCACAGCTGATGTGCCATTGCCATGACACAGCATGTCACAGACAGCTGTCACTTTGTTTTCTACTCAGATTTATGGAATTTTCCTACTGCTCTGTGCAGTCTTCTTTATTTTTTACTTTCCCTGGTGATGATTTATCTTTTCACATCACTTACAAATACATGGAAGATCACAGAATCCCTGGAAACACCTAAGGTTACCCTTGTCCTGTCAGAGAAACTGCCCATTGACTGACACCCTTTCTTTCCCATCTATAACAACTTATGAACACAGGAGGACCTCTCCTATTACTCTGTGACAATTGATAGAAACCAAGCCTAGTTTCCAAACAAAAGGCAAAATATATTATTAATAGCCTTTCAGAAAGCCAAGTGCTCTGAATTGTTGGCATGTTTATGGATATCCCAAACATGGGACAGCTTCTGTACAAGGAATGACTGAATAGTTCAGGACTTTAGTCTGGAAAAGTGGCAACTGAAAAGGGTCATGAAAGAAGTCTGCACCATCAAGAGTGTTGTCACAAAGAGGATGAAAAGGGAACAGCTTTCTCACTGTTTCCTCAAAGCCAAGAGCTGGAATGAAGCTCAAGTGAACCCATGGAGCCAGGAGCAGCACTAGCAGTAGGAAGTGTCTCATCACGCAGTGGCAGTAGATGTTGTGGATGTGAAAATCTGCAGGCTTGAAGGGGAAGATGGAAAAGTACACAGAACCCACATCCAGCTAAGGCTGTTCCCAACCTAAATAGTGCTGGTAGCTGGGTGACTAATAGGTAGAAGCCGCTGCTGCAGGAACAAATGCCACATCTCCAAGTCAACATGGGCTACACCATAATTATGCACTGCTCAAAGAAAAGTCTCATGAAAGAAGAACCAACTCATCTGAAGCTGTATATGTTCATAGTTTTTGTCTCTCCCCAGGTACTCTGGCTGTTTGCAATCCCATTGCCCTTGTCTAAACCCACAACCATGGAAGAAACCTATGCAGTCACCTACAGATGCTAAAGCTGTTCTCTGGAGGAAACTACAAAGCCTTCTACATATAAAGCCCAACCAAAACTTGTAGTTAAGATCTAAACTGTTCCTGATTGTGGCTCCAGACATCTTTGTGAGCAGGATCCACAGAGTTTCAAGGGCACAAACCACACAAAAGCAGATTTTGCTGGTCCTCTTTAGCTCCTCAGAAGTAAAATAGAAGAAAAAACCAACAGTGTATTGTTCTGACCCTTTCTAAATATTTTTTTAAAGATTCTCTTTTATTCCTCACTAACTGTATCTTCCAGAGAAAAGGGTGTCTTTGGTTTAAATCATTAGCAACAGCAAATGGGGACAGGGATGTTTTGAGAAATACTGTCTCTAATTACATCACCAATGTCAGAGCAGGGAATGCACCTTTTTTTCCCCCCCCCGACTTCTGTTTAAGGCAGAACTTAATTGCATTTAACCACCTTCCTGGTGTATGATGTGCCATACTGTCAGGAAATCAAAGCAAAGACATAAAGAGTTTTGTCCATCAGAGCAGACCAAAACTTCAGCCCCTTCCCATGCCAGTTAAGACTGTGCTCTGACAGAAACACTCAGCGGATTTGGAAACTTTCACCTTTTAAAATCATAGAAACACGGAATAGTTTGGGTTGAAAGGTCATCTACTCCAACCCCTGCCACAAGCCAGGGACATCTTCAACTAGATCAGGTTGTTCGGAGCCCTATTCTATCTGACCTTGCAAGTTTCCGAGATGGGGCATCTACCACCTCTCTGGGCAACCTGTGCCACTGTTTTACCACATTCATTGTAATCAACTTCTTCCTTATATCTAATATAAATTAACCCTCCTTCTGTTTAAAACCATTACCCCTTGTCCTATTTCCACAGATCCTCCTAAAAATTTGTCCCATTTTTCCCCATCAGTCCCATCTTGCTCTTCTGAGACATGGTCCTCATCTCATCCTTTCTGAATTTGGGGCCCACCACAGCACATACATTGGGAATGGGTGTGAAGCAATAGAACAGCAGAAATCTTGCAGAGCTTTCAGTGTTCTCCTGCATCTTCAGTCCACTTTGGGAAATTATTTGGCAACCAGGAACTGGGTCTGTACAAAGCACACGGTAGATCCAATTTCCCAAGCAGAGCACTGGGCTAGACTTATGCAAGACTCACCTTAGACCTCCTCTGCACAGCAGCAATCATGGTCTGTTCTGGACAGCCATCATCAGGGGTCAGGGCAGCAGCTGTTGGAGCCAGGGAGCTCACCACACCTCAGCAGTCATTTTCCCTAACCCCAACACAACACACTCCTTCCCCTCAACAGCACCCACCAGAACAACTCAAACTAGCAGTCCACCAGTAAGCCAGAAACTACCTTGCAGTTGTCACAGTAAATATATCATCTCAACACAGGTAAAGCTCCTTTGATGCCCATGAGAGCATGTCTTGCTCCAAAGCAGCAGGATTGACCCTGTTGTTTTGGAGGCTGTGTAGGTGAAAAAGACAAGACCTGCAAGTGGAACAAAAGCCAAAAGAAAATGAGTTGAAAAATTATTCAGTAACAGTTCAAAGCCCTGCATGTGGGATGAAAGCTAGCTTATGCTTAATAATTCTAAGAAATGATTCAGTAATAGTTCATCCTGTGCAATGGGTTCTCTGTAATTAACATAAGCAGCCTCCATGAGAGCCAATACAAATCACCAGTAGTTCGGATTAACTCTCTGCCTTTGGGTAGTTTTGTATCCAAGTAAGAACTTTTAATTGAGAGAAAAAAAGTCTTTCTTAATGATCACATGCTGGTCTAGTTCACCCAAGCTACAGGTATGTTGCTGAGGTATTTGTAGCATGGCACCATAGCTCACTTGCATGCTATCACTGCTTCTCTGGTTAAACACATGAGATCCCATTGATATAACAGATTTTTCCTCTTTCAATGCTTGAAATCTACATGCAAAATGGTGTTCAAAAAAATGAACACCTTTCAAATTTCCTGCTTTATTTCGAGGCATTTGCATCAGCTGCTTTAAGACTGACTCTGAAGTGCCTCAGAATAGTTACTGTTCCTTGTTTATTTATGTCCTTATGCCTTAGGGCTTAATCCTCCTTTCTCTGAACCCAGTGGCCAACTTTTCTTTACTTTCATAGACCTTTAGTATTTATGGAAGAAAGTAAATCTAATATGGACAGTTTTGGGTTTATTGCTTTCAGCTTGGTGGTGAAGAACATTGCCTAGGCTCCACAGGGAGCCTGTAGTGCCTTGCTGAAACATCAAAGATATTTCTAGATACATCAGCTTTAAAATGCACTCACATACAGAAGGCTTTCAAGAAAGAGCAGGAAGATTGCTCAGAGAATGCACAGTAGAGGGACAGCTGAAGGTAGGGCTGCTGCCAAGCTCTTCTGCTGGGGGTTTCTGAGCTGTGTTCTGAGATTCAAGCACATTTGAACTCTGAATTCTTGCCTTAGCCAAGAGGCAGAAATTTTGACCAGTAGGAATTACACAGGCTCATACAGCAGAATTTGGCTGCCTGTACAAGTACCTTACACAATAATAGATCCTTAAGCCCATCTGATTCTTCAGCCTCGTTTGTATCTTGATGTTATTAATACAGATGCCCTAAAATGATGCATTACTCAGTATGGTGAGACAGATGAAGTGATGTGTGAAGTAAGCCAGAAGCAGAGTTTTGCCAAAGTCAGAAGCTCCAAGGCTTCCTAAGAAATCATTTCCACTTAGCTCCTATCAGTTAGTTGTCATGAAATCCCAACTACACTAGGAAAAAAAAAAAATCAGCATTGATAATAATCTTCATTCCCACTGTTCCTACTTAGTGCAGAAACTGATTTGCTATTAAAACTAACCAGCTAAAGATGACTGAAGAAAGTAAGAGGTTGTCTGTCTGGATGTCAGGTGCCTCCAAAGCTGCTCTATCACTGCCCTCCTCAGCTGGGCAGAGGAGAGAAAATATAACAAAAGGTGCCAAAAAGATGCCTACCCAGAAGAAAGGGAAGATGGCCAAGGGTTCAGACAGCCCAGCACTTCAGGCCTTGTGATTAGATTGTGCCCAAATATCTAAACCCTAATAACTCCAGATGTTGGGGGGGGGTATGTAGAATCAGAAAAATGTTTGAAAGAGTTACATTACCTTTTCTACCTAACCAGCTGTAGCAACCTTGTCATGCTGGCTGTAGGAATCCAGTTTTTAAAAGACCCTGAAGTGCAAGAAACCATAGCAAGTTGGGACAGGACTGTACCTTCTAGGAGAAAGTGGCAATAAAATTAAATACTTGAAGTTTTTACTGAAAAGCCTACACCAGAACAGTTTAGTTTCAGCTCTTGAAAATTTGACATTTACACTGATAAGCTCTTCTTTTTTTTTTTTTCCTAACTGGAAAGTGTTTTAAGAGAAACATTTGACCAGATCTTGAATGACTTTCCACCCTCCTCTCTCCCTTTCTTACCAGTTGCTTTACTGACTGCTTTACTAAACAGTGACTTTTTCCAAGTAATTTTTTCTATGAGAAATTCCTTCAGTTTCATGGGGAGTGGTGGCCTCTTTGAAGTAAAGAGCTCTGATTCCCCAGATCTTCAGAGCCAAGGGAAAGAGTACATCTTAATTAGCATGAAAGGTCAATTACTTCTCTGTGGCTAAGAGGAAGCATGTAAGCATCACTAGAGACCATGACAGACATCCACTGTTGGGCATTACTTTATAGAAATCATTTCAGTAGACATCATGTACACATCATATAAGAAGGGAAAGTTAAGAGAGATTCTTCAGAAAAACAGTGGAGGGAAGGAGCTACCTGCCTTGACTGTTTGGTTATTTCATTCTGCAGCACCCTGAGGCACACTGTTCTCTCCACTCGGGCATAAAATCCCTCTTGCTTTGGTCACATTACATATCCACCACATACTAGCAGCCCTGCCTTCACATCTATCCAAAATGCCATCACTGAAATCAGCTTTTGTTCCCACCACTCCAGGGACAATGAGCATTTCTTGAATACCTGACACAGCCTCATGCCTCATCTCTGCTCTGGAGAAATTTCCATCTTCCAGTTTTTACTGGAACCTTTCATGGTTTGAGAGGCTGATCATGGATCATCACTTTCAAATTCTCCTAGAATAATTTTCTCTAAAGTTACCAATACTTCTAATGTCCTCCCTTACTGGCTAAGTTGCAGTTGAGTGATACCAGTCCCCAGCTACAGGCATATATGAGATATTACACACGATGTTCCTGGCTCTGTCTATACTTGTAAACTGAACAATGTCAGGCTCTCTCCTAAGCACTGGAGAATGATCATCTACACTCTTCTTCTAGTAATACTTAAATTGCAGCAAGGCAGTTACCATGGCATTGTGCAAAAGTGATTTGTTGCAACTGTCTAAAATATCTCAGATAGGGATATTTATTTGCTGTGGAGATCTGTTTAAATATTGCCTCATTTTAAGTGCAACCGTGTCATAGTTCTGTTAGGCAATCTCCATTTACATCTGTGAAAGAAGAAAAACACAGCAGCTATCATGAAAGTGTTGCAAACTTCCGTTTGACTCAGTTTACAAGAGTATCAGCAAAACCCCAATAGACAAGATAATTACTTTTCACAGCACTGTCATTTGTATGACAATAAATCCTTACAGGTAAGCATGTGGTCTTTCATTACCCCTGCTGTATGCACTCCACTTGTGGTATGAAGCTGCAATATTACAAAGGTTTAAAATACAAAGAAAGTGCATTTACAGAAGAAATGTTGGCCAATGGAAAGGATATAATATTCATTACTAAAGTCAGATGATACATCATTTGAATGCTTTTGAATGCTAAACCTTTTGTGTAATTGTACGTAATGTAACTGTATGTATATAACTGTCCATTGCAATTATACTAATGCAGTAGGTAAAAATCTTGAAAAAATTATAAAACAATCCCACCCAAAACACCCAGACCTTACTGAAGGAGTGCTAGCACAGCAGTACAGATGCACACAGAGTAGAAGGGGATTTTTGGGAGGTTAAAGCAACATTCCCTCTGCCTGCTGCCACCAACATGCACAGGAGAGTGTGCCAGCTCTCTGAATCCCCACCCTGCACTCTTGTGTCACAGCTCTCCACATCTCCAAGCTCATATAGATTCATTCTGCTCAATATGTGCCTAATAATGAGTCCACTATTGCCATTTTAGTGTTCATTCTCAAATCTGTACTGCATCTGTACAAATTCACACTAGAGATCTTGATATTAATAGAAAAAAGTGGAGTGTAGAAATAGGCACCCCACAATATGTTCAAACAAGATAAGTAGGAGAGACAGAGCAGCTTGGCAGAAACCGCTGTAGGGAAGGAAGGGTGGTTTCCAGGAATTGGGAGTATAATTCTGATTAGGGCTGGGCTGGTATTTCCACTTCAACTGCCTCGTTTTCTCTTTAATGAGGGAAATAGGATTTTTACTTTGCCCTCACTCAGTGAAGAATTAAATGGGAACAGGACCTGCCTTCACAAATAAGCTGACCTGAATGTCAGCATGACCCCACTGGGAACTACAGTGTTTTTCAACTCATACCTGATCTTGCTGTAAAAATTACTGTACTTAACTCCAATTGAATATAACTGTCAAAGGAAATACAGCACTTAATTCTTTCAAATGGTAAGAGAAAAATTACTCCTTTCTGAACATGCTCGGGTGGGTCTTCACTCCTTGCACATGTGCCATAGTCTAAAACACTAAGCAAAGAATAGAAGATGGAGATCCTGAAAAAGTCAGCAACAGACAGATACGTTTCTGAATTAACACCGGTGTAGATGATTTATTCATTGCAGTTTTCATTCAGTCGAACAGAAATCCGCTTACCTTAGCTCTGTTGATACATGAGTGTAAACTGATCTGTACCAGGGGATGTACACATATTTCATATGGAAATGCCACTTACAGGGCAAATACATGGTAGGTTTTCGCTCTACTAGTAGAAATTTGCTATTAGCCCCCATGTGAATTAAGAGTCTGGGTCAAATTAAAAAACAAAGGAGGTAGGAAGTGATACTTTAATGGAGTTAACACAAGAAGAGTCATCAAAGAGAGGAATGGGGCAGAGGAAAAAACGCCCTAAATTATAGGTGGGAGAATGGCTATGGAAATTAGCAATACCCAGTTTATAGACAGAATGACATGAATCCCTTAGCAAGGTTCACAGTTATCCATCTAGCCTGGTAAGATCATGGAGCAGGACCCCTCCCAGAAACTGTGCTAAGGTATGTGGAAAACAATGAGGTGATTGGTTACAACCAATGTTGTTTCAATAAGGGCAAAGCATGCCTGACAAATCTGGTGGTTTCTGATGGGGTTACAGCAGTGGTGGACGAGAGAAGGGTAACTTTTTACAACCTTTGTCAGTGACATGGACAATGGGATTGAGTGCACCCTCAGGAAGTTTGCCAACACACTGAGCTGGGTGGTGCAGCTGACACTTTGGAGGGAAGGGATGCCATCCAGGGGTATCTGACCGGCTTGAAGGTGGGTCCATGTGAACCTCATGAAGTTCAACAAGGCCAAGTACAAGGCCCTCCACCTGGGTTGGGGCAATCCCAAGCACAACTACAGGGCTGGGAGGAGAATGGACAGAGACTAGTCCCCGGAGAGAAAGATTTGGGGCTGTTCATGGACAAAAGCTCAATTGTGATTGAGCAATGCCTGCTGCCCAGAAGGCCGAACATGATTCTGGGCTGCATCAAAGAGGAATAGCCAGCAGACTGAAGAAGTGGATTGTGCCCCTCTGCTCTGCTCTTGTGAGACCTGATCTGGAACACTGCATCCAGGTCTGGGTCCCCAATATTAGAATGATGTGGACCTTTTGGAACAAGTCCAGAGGAGAGCCACTAAGTTAATACCAGGGTTGGACCACCCCTCCTGTGAAGACAGGCTGCGAGTTGGTGTTGTTCAGACTGGAGCAGAAAAGGCTTCAGGGTGACCTTAGAGCACCTCCCAGTACATAAAGGGGGTCAACAAGTGCTGGAGAGGGACTTTCCACGCAGGCATGGAGTTGCAGTGATAAGAACAATGGGGAATGGCATTAAACTGAAACGGGGTAGAGGTTTAGATTAGATATTAAGAAATTCTTCTCTTTGAGGGTGGTGAAGCACTGGAACAGGTTGCCCAGAGAGGTTGTGGACTCCCCTATTCCTGGAGGTGTTCAATCACAGAATATGCTGAGTTGGAAGGACCCACAAGATTATTGAGTCAACTTCTGGCCCTGCATAGGACCATCCCCAAAAGTCCCATCATGTGCCTCAGAGTATTGTCCAAATGCTTCTTGAACTCTGTCAGTGACCACTTCCCAGGGGAGCCTGTTCAGTGCCCAACCACCTCTGAGTGAAGACCCTTTTTCTAATATCCAACCTAAACCTCCCCTGACACAAGTTCAGGCCATTCCCTTGGGTCCTGTCACTGGTCATCACAGAGAAGAGATCAGTGCCTGCCCCTCCTCATCCCCTCACGAGGAAGATGTAAACTGCAATTAGGTCTCACTCCGTCTCCTCCAGGCCTGAACAGACCAAGTGCCCTCAGCTGCTCCTCATACAGCTTCCCCTCAAGGCCCTTCACCATCTTCGCAGCCCAGGCTGGATGGGGCCATGAATGTTTTGCTACCTGGTCTAGTATAGTAGAAGGTTCCCTGCCCATAGCATGGGTATTGGAACTAGACAATCTTTAAGGTTCCTTCCAACCCAAACCATTCTATGATCTTTATGATCTAGAGAGTCTTTAAATGCAGGAACCGTTTTCTTTGGTTGTGTAAACTACAAGCTCTGCTAAATCTGATTATTTTCAGCATGCTTCACTGTAAATTTGTTCATTTCAGTGACAAGACTGCTTTGTGTTCATCACAGAGTCAGTTGTTGAGTAAAATGGGCTTTGAAACACAGAGATAATGATCAAGAGCTAAAATTATTAATAGATTTATGTGCTTTCATTCAGCTTAAATCCGATACTTCCAAGATCAGACAAAATATATTAGCTATGGAAAAATGCCAAAAGAAGTATTTAATCTTTAAGAAAGAGATAAAAGATTTACAGCTAGTGAGTGATTCAGTGGAAGGATGAGACAAAGGGGGAAATTAATCCAGTCAATTAATGATGCATGCTCCTTCCTTAGCCCTACCACATTCATAGAGTCATCTGGCTGGAGAGGTCCTCTGAAGTTTATTAAGCCATCCTCTTCCTCAGGTAAGGCTCCACTACACTTACAGGTATGGGATATCTATACCTGCAGATATTTAATCTGACATCACAAGTCTTTTCATGGACATTGTGCAACCTCCCCAGGTAAGGCTGTACGCTTCACTGTCCTCCCACATCTGAAAATTGGTCCTTTCTTCCTGGCATTAATTAAATTCTCCATTTTCACACCTGGAAACATGGAGAACACAAATATAAAAGGCTGCTGCAAAACAAGACAGAGTAAAGTGAAAACTGTTATATCCTCCCTCACAACTCTTCCTGATGCTGGCCATATCAAATCATACCTACTTTAAGCTCCACACATAAATGAACCCCATGAGTATAAAATGTATATATACATTTACGCACACCTGCTATGTATGCAGGGGAATATTTTTTAAATCACATTTCATTATTTTGTTCAGATACTGAAAATGAGCAGTGTGGGGTACAGTCAAATTCTTTCACTTGTTTTTTAAACTGGGGGATGCTCTTGATTCAGACAATTATACCATCCACAGGAGCACAGAATGATTCTTGGCTTGGTAACAGCATTTTTGAAAGAACATCACACAAACAGTTTTTGGTTCAATGTTTGTTGAATGACAAATGGCTAACTGAAGTAAATCATATTACCTGTGAATAAAAAGTATTGAAGTACAGGTGACATCTCAGATCCAGGTCATTCCTTTATCTCACTATTTCTCTCACATTTAACCTCTATCTGTACATTTATTTATAGAGAATTTTAAACTGATTCTCACCACTAAGTTCTCATATGTATGAAACAATCAGGATTTCCGTGAGGCTACAGCATCTGATCACTCTTACCTTAAGAGTATGAACCTTAAACGTCACAAAGGATCACAGCACCTGCTCACCTTCTTGGAATGGTAATTCTGGATAAATACTGATTCCAGTAGTACGGAAAATGAAGTATGGAAAAAAGATTAACTGAAAAAGGTTAATGTAACCAGGCCAACACTTAAGAAATGCCTGCTTTGGTTGCATGATACAGTTAATCCATTTCCAATAATGTTGCATTAATATACCAGCTTCTACTGAAACTTGGAATCCTCCCCCAGATGAAAGCCAGTTCTGATAATGGTATGGCCAAACATCTGGGGGCCAGAGTGCTATGAGAAGAGCTGTGTAAGAGCCTAGCCAAAGGCCTGCCTGACTTTGCTTGGGAGCTGCATCACCCTTAGTACTCACCCAAGCTATGATGCAGGTGTGCCATGGACCTCGCAGATTCTGATCCGCTCACTTTACCTTGGATCTGCCTTGTCCTTGCAAACTTGTTTGCTCTGCTGGCTGAATGTCACTGCTGTCACCCTACAGGTGACTGCAGGACTGCCCTCCTATCAGGGAGGTCACTGCCCTTGTTGGTATCACCCTGAGCTCCCAGACTGTCTTGCCAAAGAGCTGCCCACTTTTGCTGCCCCCTAAAGCCTCAAAAGAAAGGCTTGCAAGGAATTCTTATTCCCATTTCACCAAAAAGCTCTTGTGCTTGAGTGAGTGCCAAGCAGCTTCGTACAGCCCACCAACTACAACTCACCGTGTTCCAGAGTTCCAGCACTGGACACTGAGGAGCTTTGCCTCACTGCCAGCACAATGTAAGTGCATGAAAAGCAAAACGCTGACCAAAGCCACTGTCAGTCAGAAGAATCTCAAACCAGAAGAAATACACTTTTTAATCTGAAAGTTAACCATTTCAAACTGATTCACTACTACCCTGCAGACCAACCACATCTTTTATTTACTGCTCCTGATAGCTCACAAAATCACTGCTGAAATACGGATGCCTTAAAACGTAGTGGGATTCAGACCTACCACAAGAAGGAACAAACTGTGCCAAATTCCAGCTCTTGCAGTGACAGTTCTGTACCCAGTCCCCAACTCTCCCAATATCAAGCACAATGGAGGCAAGTTTTCCATGTTAATCGTTCCATGTTCAGTACACCTGAATTGCACATAGATAATTTCTAAGAGATAATAAAATGCTCCAGGGGAAAGAAGTTGCACTAGTACAAACTTTAACTTGTCACTGCATTTGGATTCCAAAGGCTTGAATGTCAAGAGACAAGCCTCCAAAAAGAGGGAAACACCCTGAAGCAAACACAACTACATTCACATTTTCTCAGTGCCTAAGGAGAAGTAATAATAGTGCTTACAGCATGGGTGGACTGACAATGGAATATCGGGTAGTTCTGTGCTAAATAAAAAACATGAGAAGGTTATGGGCAATAGAGAAATCAGACAACTAGAGGTAAAAAAATAGGTATTGAGAGATTCATCCTTTAGTTGAGAAAAAGGACAGAAGTGATGATTACAATATAGTTTTTAAAGATAAAAATATCACGTGTAAAAGGCATTTTTAAACTAAAGGCAACATAAAGCCAAAGCCAGTTTTTGAAAAACAGAATTGTGTGTCATCCTTCAAGAACCAGAAAAATTTATTGAGCCCCTGTAAAGATAAGTTTTTAGACAAAAAATAATTTACTCTTGATCTTCTATCTAAGCAGTCACAAATAAAGATTTCAGAAACCAAAATCCTCAGCTCTTAAGTTAAATAAAAGACAGGTAGCCTCACTGTATACATAAATTCTTATAGAGAAAACATCCAGGGTTACACAATAACCAGTTGCTGGTGATTTCAGCACAAATACTGTTCACACCGGACCATATTCATAGTGTCCTTTGGTCAGCACTTTTACTTTCATAAACTTTTCGGTAATTAACACAGGGCTTAGAAAGTTCTGGTTTCGTGTTCCTCAATGAATCAAATACAAGTTCATTGGTACTCTGTCTAAAATTGAAAAAGCCCCTTTTTCAAATGAAAGATGAGACAAAGAAGTTTCTTGAAAAATAACACAAAGTAATTCAATGAAACAGTCGTCCTCGTCCACGTTTGCTCTTGAGATGACTTGCAGAACGCCTGAGAGTTTTCCTCTCTTGACGGTGTCGCTTCTCAGCTTCCTGCTGTTTCCTTTGCTGCTCTGACTGGAATATTAAAACAAAAATAGACTCAGGTTCTTGTAAACTTGCACCTCATTGTTCCAGTATCAATATATCATGTCAGAATTCCATTAGGAAAACATGGAAATGTCACCACAAATTTCCTCATGATATCTTGTCTTGGTACTTGGTAGTTCTGGGTATCCCCAGGTGCTATTATTCCAAGTTTTTCAGGGCAAATGTTTAACACAAAGATACCAAAATCCAGTGAATAAAGTAATGTATTTCAGATAAAAAACAATGTTTAACAGTACACTCCAGAATTTATATTTAGTTCCCTCAAGAAGGCAGATCCCAATTTGAGGCTACTTAATATATACTTTGGTTAACTAGTTCAATATGTTAACTGTGTTCAATATTTGCACAAATTTATTTCAAAAAAACAGCATAATTAGTTAAATTTGCTGAAGCATACAGGTTTTTTAAAATGTGTTCTGACTTAGGAGTTCTTGAAAGTGTTTTATATGCTGCATGCAATTCTAGAAACACTTTCCACATGAAAACAATTTTAATGCTCCTGTGGCAGGTGTTCCAATAATGTTTCTCCCCTTAATCAAAAACATGTTGAAAGTGTTTAATTTATGTACCACATAAACTACTATTTTCTTTGGAAGACTAAGGCTTCTCTTTAAACCTAGCATGAACTGGCACTACTCAAGCTCAGGCAACTGTCCATGCTAAAAAGTACTCCAGTAATTCCAGCAATTTCAACATCAGCACAGAACAACTGAATTGACAGTGAGACAGAATCACTACTACTGTGTATGCAGCTGCATTCCCACTGCATCTCACTCTATAATCAACAGCATTCAAATGCCAGCCTACCTCTCCTTGAATCTCCCATTCTCAGACCATTTAAATTTGGTTGAGGCGAGGTAGGAACCAATTTACCAAATGTAGCAATAAGCCCCTATCAGTATGAAGGCAGTGAAAGCTAATGGTCTTTAGACTTTGATAAAATTTACTGATTCCCATTTTCACTGCAAGTAGAACAAGAAACCCACTATTTGAAAATATAAGCAATTTCTCTCTGTCTCTATACCTCTTCTGAAACAGCCTAGAAAAATCTCACTTAAGTTCACGTTGTACTGATAGTGGACTGATCTTGATTTGCATCAGAGACTTTGCGGTTTGGTTTTGGGTTTTTTGTTTGCTTTTTTTTTAAATGTCTTCCATACCTTCCTAGTAGTGTAAGTACTTAGGTATTTTAGAAACCCTGATATTTTGTTAGATCTGTTTGCTATAACAAAGCATACCAAAACTGAAGACTAAGCTGCCACACTGTAGGAACCATATTCAAATCCTCTGAAAACTAAACTGTGAAATATCAACGACAAACAATTTCATCATTGGATCTATCAGTGGTTGCTAGGCATTTGGGAGGCTGATAACATACCACACCTGCAGCAGCCAAGTTCAGTCTCAGTTCCACTGACTAGAAGTTTGAGTGATACCAACCTTAGGGAAGAACAATTCCCTCCCAAACTAAATCTTTCCACCTACTCGTAAATACATCTGCCCTTTAAGGAAAAGGCATCACAAAGTGTAAGTTGATGACTCAAGTAACACCAAAATCTCTTTTTTGGCTTGTCAGCTACAACTCTTTATTCTCTGAAAAGGAGTGTAAAAGACTGCATAGCATGACTTCTTCCTAGCTCTACCTGCTCCATTCCTTGGGACTTCAAAATATATACACAGGGTCTGTTTCTTTAAGAGAAGACTTGTGAGTTTTACTTCGTTATTCTGTTGATAGGAGAAATATCTCCACTGTAGATGCATTATTTTTCTTTCAATCAGATATTTAAAAATATTTTATGCAAATGACTACAATGTACATATTTCAATAAAGCAGTATCAGTTAACAGTCAGGAAAAGAAAATCCATAGATGTTAGCAGCACAGTAATTAAAAAAACCCTCAAAGCTATATCTTATCTGATGGAATCAAGTAAAAATGGCATTCTGAACCACTGCTGTGCCTGTCTTCTTCCACCTTACCCCTACATCTTCACAAAACTGTTACAGTGACAGTTCATTGTGCATTATGGCCTGCAAGAAACCTTGTGGCTTTACATTTTCTAAGTTAAAGCTACTGTAAAAAAGACTGTGCTTTCAAAGTCCTGGAAATCCCATTTAATTAACTGCAAGACACTAACATATCAGTTACAGAGCTGGTAAAATCCCCAGAATGGTTACCCTACATGGCACTGTAGAGGAATTTGTGACTTGACTCCACAGTCAACACATTTTAAATTCCAGAAACACAGGAATCAAAAACAGATGAAAAAGGACATCTGCAAGCAGATAATAATCAAGTAAAATAAGTAAGGTAGAAAGAGTCAATAAATCTTTTTTTCTTCAGGCATAACCAATGTGACAACCAAATAACTACAGAGCCATTCTTGTGACAGTGAGAATATATTTGACAACTGCTAAGGAGAAATGTATTATAGCAAAGAGGCTTACCTGAGGAAAACCATTTTTAACTGAAGTAAATTTTGTCCGCTCAAGTATATTATATATAGGTCTTAAGATTTTATAACGTGTCCTTTCCTCAGTTCTGAAGCAATTTTCTAGTAAAAAATCCCTACATGTTCCACGGCAGTAGCAGATACACACATGTATTGAACTCTCTTCACACTATAAAGTAATAGCGTGTCTGCAGTTTACAAAAATCTTAGGCTGGGAAATCAAAAGCCTTGGTAAAGGTAGATAGGCAGCAGTCAACCACATACTTCAAATGGAATTCGACAACTAGAACAGGACCAGGACTCATTCCTATGATGTGTGTTACACAAATTCAATGACAAAGGCAGTTGGGAGCTCTGTTTTTATCATGCCGAGAGCAAGCAACCTACAGCATCCTGCCTGCATTTGGACCTGCAGACCAAGATCTGATCAGTCCTGGCACAGAAGTCAGGCAAGGTCACAAGCTTCTGGTGGTGTGTCTGCAAATAAACTATTAAAAGACGCAAGCCATTATTTTCCACCGGAACATGAGATTTTATGAGTGTTGCTTGAGTTATAAGGGATAAACACACTGAGTACTACCGGAGGCTTTCATTCTCTTGGCAAGAACCTGGAGAGTTGGCAGCTTATAAAGAAATGAAGAGGGACATTTGCTTGACGGTTTTAAAGTTCCTGTTCTTTCATGCAAAAACTAAAGTTATTTGTGTATTATCTTTAAAATTATATATATATAGCTCACCTTTTTTAATTTGAATGTTGCCTGTTTGCTGCCTACTGTGGTATCAGACACATTGAGTGTGCCAAGTTTTTCTTCAAGCTTTAAACGATCTTCAAGGGTTTTCCTGCAGAGAAAAATAAACATTTAGTCCCTATATTTGCCATCTTTTTACTATAATAAAGATTGATAATGCAGTCAAAACTAACCTCAATTTCTCTGAAACTAAAATATCATAACTAATAAAATAAACATTCAGGAAAAAAAAAGACAAATTCAAATAATTTCCTCCAGATAGTACTTCCAGTAGAAACACTTTTAAAATTTATGTAAATTTCACTAGTTTTGCTGCTAAAAAAGCAACATAACTCTAGTTGAGAAAGAAACTACATCCTTCTGTTGCCATAGTTTTCTACGAAATGTCAGAAAAAGTTGGGGATATTAAACTCTGGTAATAGATACATGCACTAATTAAAAAAGTAGGGCTAGACATATAAAATTTTCTTGAAATCTCAATTTCTGAATTGGAAACATTTTTGAGGAAAGGAAGTAATCTTGACTATAAATCAGAATAAATTCATCACAGAATGAATCACTGCACTGACAGAGACAAAACTAATCCAAATACAAATGATTGTTCAGACATTATGCCCACGACAGTCTTTTTCTGCATAAAAGAGAAATATAAATAAGTGAATGTGATAAATATGACAGACCCTGGCCCCAGAGAGGAGCTCCACAGGAGCACATGACTTCAAGCACAGTGATTATCACTGAGTTTCTGTAAGCAAGCTGGCAAAGAGCCTCTAACTCAGGCACCCAAGTCCAGCATTTCTGTGAAGGAGGTACTTGTGGCTGAAACTGATACTGTTTTCAGCTCTTCTCCACTAGAAGCTAAAGACCCTACAAAGGCAAGAGACATGGAAGTGCCCCAGTTGCTCCAGGTTGCAAGCTGATACTCGGTATCATGATTACTGACTTCAGTTAAGTTGGGTCGTAACCTGGAAAAACTGAGGCATGGAAATACACCTTGTTCCCACACAGCCTCCAGCTCAGGGGTGAGGCAGGCAGGCAGGTAGGCATGTAGGGATGGTGCTGGCTTCAGCCAGCCTCCCTAAAGGCACCTGTGAGTCCTAACATAGCTCATCCTTCTCCTATAATGTAGGTCCTACAACTAACTAACACCATCTTAAAATACAACGTGGTTTATAGGATCAAACTCACTCTACATGTGCTTAGAAAATATTCTCCTAACTGTAAATAAAATTTGATTCTGCAATTTGAGATGCTATTAGTGCCTCACTAGCACTTTCTGAAGAGGGCCAGAAGACATTTTTTGTACAAGTTTGAAACTGGAAAATAAGTCATCATAAAAACACAGACGATTAGCAGCCACTAAAGTCAATGGCATTTACTGTGGATGAAGGACTCATGGACTGTGTCCTATGCTTTAAGTCTCTGAAGTCCACTGGATTTTGGTTAATGAGCCATTTTATGTAACAAAGACTTTTCAGATTAATCATGAAAAATTACTGTCAAGAATTACTTTATTTCTCATGACTAGGTACTTTGATTGTATTTTTTTTGGTAGTATATTTTTCATTGAGTACATGTAAAAACTTGTTCCATCTGTGTGAATCGGAAAGACAAGCTAAGCCTTAGAGCTAACTGTGGCAGAAGATCAGTCACCAACACTGTAGTGGGATTTCTATGTTCAAGTCTCATTTTTCTCGCCTTTGAAAATGAACTGGAGAAATATGGCTACTACCCAGCAATTATTTAGCATGACTGCCTAGATACTGCTTCAGTCAGGAGAAAAGTTAAAATGAGGAGATACTAGCAAAATGTGGGGTTGCAATTTTACTGCAGAAATACAGGTATGTGTCTGTTTATCTGAAAATGTGCAGAACTCAAGTGATAGCGAATTGCACGCACTGATACACAAACACAACAGCTGGGTTGTTTGTTTTGGGTTTTTTTTACATCTTCCTCAACAAATTAATTTAAGGGATACATTTACAGTGTTATTATAAGCAAATTCCCCTGCTCTACTGTAAAATACAAACAAAAAAATTACCAATGCACTTCTTTTTTTGTCTTTATTAGGAGGAGAGTTTTCCAGGACTTTTCCTGCTGTTTTACTTTAGCAATACCTAGGAATGTCAACTGCCCTTTTGTTGGCTTCCTTTGCCACCTCTGGAGGCACATACATGGACTGTCATACTTTTTATAAAATATGACTACTGTAGTTTTTAGTTTTGATATGCTCTAACTTCAGTAACGTACTCTTTAAAGAGACATCAAGTAAATCAAAAAAGCTCTTAGCACACTGATAAAATTCCTTTCCTTTTATGCATTCCTTTTAAGTCACTAGGCAAGAAACTTATGCTGTAAGCAGAGGATTTGCAGGTTTTCTTGTCCAAGTGCAAAAGGGGAAAATTAAATGCAGACAGATTTGAGACAAGGCGTTTTTTACAACCATGAGTAAATTTTGCAGATTTCCTGCACAGAGAAATGCGTAGACTGTTGGTCTAAGAAGAAATTTATAGTACGCACCACTGCTTTAGAAGTTGGGCTTGGAGCCGTGCTGAGTCAGGAATATGTCAAAAGAAACACCCAGTTTTATATAAGTCATAAACTGTTTCCTCAGGTAGAACATTATACGATTAGAGAAAAAAAGAACACCTAGCCATTAAATGCATAGTGAGGGTATTAAGGTACTTAATTATACTGGTCACAGACCGTCATTCCATAACTTGGATATATCAAATCAAAGACAAACATGCCAGCCTCACCAGATGGTACATGCCACTACAGTCTTTCCAATTTTCAGTATGTTACTTGAATTACTTTTATGCTGACTACTTATCACTGAATAAGGCCAGCAGAAAATATATTATTTTCTTCATAAAATTCTAATACACAAAAATGCTTATTAGCCAAAAAAGGTAGCTTGTAACACATGGTAAATCATTATGATTACAGTATCATATCAGTATATGTTATACGAAACAGATACCAGCTGTTAATTTTTAATTTGAGGAATACCAAACTCCACACTAAGAACAATGCTTGGATGAGCACAAAAGGGTCAGTGAATGTTGAGCTAACTGGTTAGACAAAGACTAAAAAAACCCCATGCAAGACAATTCAATGACAGCAACTCAGAAAACAAAGGATGTAATGCTATCCCATCCATTTTTTGGTCATTCTCTTCTGTTCTCAAATTTTTCTCCTTTTATTACATTTTACATTATATCCCATCTATGCACCTACCACACAGAGGGTATCCATTAGCAGCAAATCTTAAGACAGATTCTTTTTTCTTTAAAAGCAATCTTTTAAAAGTCTTTTGATAGTTTATGTTACCACTGATATTCCTTCCTGGATGGGCCTGTGATATTTGCTTTTGTTTTCCCCTGGCTGAAGTAATAATCTTTCTCCCTTAAAACCACATTAAAGAATTACTTTGCCTGTGTCACACTGTACTAATTTTTTCTGAATGTTTCTCTTCCTTACACCTGTCTTGGCTTATTTACTTTACTTTCCACACCCTTGTTCACATTTAAGCCTTGTATGTTTTGCATAAAATGCAATCTTAGTCCTTCAAGTAAGCGCCCTTGAGAATTTTCTTTAGACCTTAGCAGCTAAATTTGTGCAAAAGAACAGCATGTGAGTAGGCTGCAGCCACACAGTCTTTTAATGAAGTATTTCAATGGCACTGAGAATACAGCGTCATTTGACCACTGTCTCAGGCTCATTCCAAGTTACAGCTAACGTAACTGTAAACCTAATTATAATGTAAAAAAATATTCTTAACCTATAATACTTTGTCAGAATGTCCAGAGATGATTTTCTCCTGACAAAGGAGAAAAACTGACAAAATTAAAGATGCTTTATCTTCTGGAACAAACTAAAAAAGAAAAATAATCAGAAGAAAGTTAATGGAAAAATCTAAGAAAGTTAGAGTCCAGAATAAGTGGGTATGTTCAATAAAAAGAACAAAATAAAATTCCCATGTGATAAAAAACAGCTAAGGAAAACACAGGAATCAGTTATGCAAAACTGCTATAAATCTCAATTTATAGACTACTACTATTACTTAAAAAGGTCTTACAGGTACAACATGGAACTCAGACTACCTGACTACCATAGGAACACCACTTCACTAATAATTAGAAGTCCATTTATATCATAATTAGAGTAGGGACAGGCTGAATTTTTATCAAGCATTTCTTTACGTGTCTTCAGAAAAGTTCATCATGAAACAACTAGGTTGTAGTGTCAGCCGTGACATAAAGAAACAGGCCCATCATATATATATTTCACTTTCTTTTCTTTAGCTATAATTTCATTCTACATACAAAAGGTAATGATTATTACGAGATCCATCCAGCACAACAACCTATTCCAACATTAGTCAAAATCCTGCTCTGCATCCACTGTGCTGCAAGAACTCTGAAGCTACCTACAGTCTCGAGAGGTTTTAATATTAGTGGCTGTGCTTCAAACAACAAAGGGCTATGAAAGCTTATCTTCTGAAGGGCTCAACCCACCTCTGAAAAAAGCAAATCAATGAGATTTGCAGGCATTGAGCACCTCAAAGCCAAGCCTTTACATTGATGTGTTCTTTCTCTAGTCTGACAGGCACTTTATACAGTATCCGTTACTTTGGCTGTTCATCAATTTAAAGCACAAAAAAACCAACCAACCAACAAACAAAAAACCCTAAACAAACCCCGTCCTAGTCTGGTATTTTGTATTGCAAAATGAAAACCAGAAATAGTACGTCCTGACAATGAGGACAGTGTAGATTTTGAAAATTTCTGGATGCCATAAAAATACCTGAACAAAACAATTTTTCTTTCACCATCTTGATCCTACCCCCCAAAACAGTGACTATTCATGCAGCATTCTACATTGTTTTAGAAGGTCAGATAAGGAACATCCAGACTGTCAACCTCATACTGACACTGGTGGAGAAACATAACCCTCACAAGACATCAGTGTTGTTACCTGTGAAAGCAGCACTTCACAACACTTAATAATGGATCCTCCAATCTGACTCAAAATATTAATCTCTTACTCATCTCATCTGTGTTGCCTCTCTGCCCTACTTTAAACAGTATAGTTGTTTAACTACAAAACAAAGCTTTCAACAACTATGTCACTTGAGGTTATATCCCTGAATTGCCAGATGTTGCTTTACTTCCAAGCCAAAACATCACTAGCCTGCACTGCAGGGAAATACTTAAGAATTGCCCACCCCAGCTATTAAAATAGGAACATTAGTCTTACTTCATTAATTTTTGTTTTTTGGCAGAGTCTTTGAAGCTTCTGAATTCCTCTCCTTCTTAATCTCAAAAAACTGAGGTTTCAGTAATGTTTGCTGATCCTCCTTGGACCTTTCCCGCCGCTTTAGTTTTCCTCTTGGCGTAAAAGCTTGCGCTGTTTCCTGACCTCTTCAACCCAGCCTTTTTCATCATCTGAACTCTCAGAACTTTCTACATCACTTGCTTTTCCTTCTGGTTCTTCCTCCTCTTCCTGCAGACAAAAATAGTATAAAATAAGAGATCATCAACTAATTTTCCTTTCAAACCATTCCTGCAATTAGAGTACATGACAGCTTTTAGATACAGCTGAAGAGAACTAAAAGCAGTAATAGCAGCTGAAGCTGAAAATATAATATGAAGTTGTTACTATCTACATATTTTATGTTTTTCAAATGATTATTCATGCAGACACAATATTGTTCACATCTAAAAACTAGATTAGAATTATAAATTAGACTTAATTACTGGAGCTGATAAAACATTCTTGCATGCCTCAGTCTTTCCGGGGTGAAAAGTCTGAATGCTTGAAACAAAGGAAAAAAAAAATCTATGGAGTTTTCTTAATCCAAATGGAAAATATTTTACCTCTCCTATTGCTTCCAGTTCCTCTAAGATCTTTAGTTTCCTCTTTCTTTTCTCACTTATTTTAGAAACAAGTGGATTAAGTAGTCTAAATTCTTCACTCTGCTCATCCACCTGGAAATCTGGATTCTCAAACATGACCTTAAAACGATCATCTTTGAGAAGGCTGGGCAGATTCTGGAAGAGAAGCAAAGCATGAGCAGTTAGACAATTCCGAAAAATACATTAATAAAATACGTAACACTTTTTAAAAAATTCAAACCCAGCATATGAAATGCCGGTTGCTTTATCCTTCCAGGTCAAATAAACATCAAGATATATGCTTATTGTACTTTACGAAGATCGTTCTAAGCTACCTGTAAGCAAGACTTTTTTAATGCACGCTACAGACACCTTAAATACACAATTACTAATATTTTTGAATTAATGTTTCTCATACATTCAGCCAGTTAGTCTGGAGATATGCTGTTATCTATTGACTAATCAGCAGTACCTCCAAGGCAAATATGTTGCCTGACAGGGGTGATTCTACAACATGTAAAACAAATTATCAGGGTAAATGTCTTTATGCAGTGGTACTATTTTACTGTAAATACTTAAGAGAAAGTGTTTCTATACATATTATAACACCTTTTTTCACTACCTTCACATACAAAATGGAGAAGACAGTTTTATTCATGTCAAAGTAAAATGAACTCAGTGTAAATTTTGCTATTGGTGGATTAGGAATAGTTCAAGCTACAAATTCAGGTTATGTGAAGACCAATTGTTGTCATTTTTAAAATCACTGCATTCAAAACTTTTTATTAAAAAAGCTGATCTTTTAACACTGTCAAATTTATATCAGCATATTAATCTCCTCCCAGCATTAAATTTTCAGTGTTACTTCAGAAAGGGGAGGGTGGGACTAAGAATACAGAAAACAAGTTTTCTGTTACAAGTGTAAATTTCAACACAAAACTGGTGCAATTGTGTGACTTTCAGCCACACAGCCAAAAATTAAATCCCAAAGGCTAAAAAAAATTGTTTGTTGTAAGACTCTAATGCCATTTCAGGAAAATAATCAGAACATGCATTTTTATGTATATTCCTTTTTTGCCGTAACACAAACTCTATGTACTCCAAAACAAATCAGCCCCCAATTATTGAATTCTCATTTTCATTGTTACATTTGCTTAAGTCTGCATTTAAGTTTCACCACCATCTACTTTTTCAGTAGTTCATACTTCCTACTAACCCTAACACACAAGATTTCATTAGATGCCACATGCAGCTAATGTTGGCCTTTCATGAATGCAACATTCCTGTGAGAATGAGCACCTATGAAGTGCTACCTATAAAAAGCCTGCCCTCCTGTTAGGTATGAAACATTAACCCATTTCTTCCACTAAACTTCTCTTAAGATAGAAATGGATTATTTTTAACACCAAGAAGAATTGCTATTGCATAAGAGCAAATCATTTTGGCTAATCTATAAAATACAGTTAACTGTGTACACAAATAATGGCAATTGTGTCTTTAGTTTCATAGATAACATCAATCCTTGTTGTGGTCACACCGAAATACCAACAAATGTAAACAACAGGTCTTGTCTGAACAGCCTTGGTATTGACTCTGCATTAACCAGCTTCTGGAGTCCTATGAAACCCGTATCATCTTCGAAGTATTTCATCATTTTTAGCTTTAAGTTACTACATGGTCTTTTTGTGCTGCAGCTACAGTGAAGTCCACCTTAAAGCCACCTACCAGAACAAACTATTTATGAGAAACAGAAACAATGGAATTTTTAATCTGTTTGGCCAAACAACAACAACAACTCAAACCTGTAAGCATTGCTATTTCTGTGCCCTAGGTTGGAGAAGTCTCCAAAGCAAGAGCTCACCTTCTGTTTCCTTTTTCTAGTCATCTGTTGCTCTTCTCCTTCTTCTTCAATCAGTTTGAGTGCAAGTTCTTTATTGACTTTTGGAAGTTTCTAACAAGAGGAAAGCAATTAATCAATAAATTAGCCTTTGACACATGTAACCGACATGCTTTACACTTGTAAGTGTGGTGAGAGAGAATTCTTATTCATTCTTACAACTCTTGCTGAAAAGTTCCTTGACTGGTTCCAAATATTTCTAGATACTGGTAAAGCAACAGCATTCGAGAAGATTTAAGTAGGATTTCTGCAAAATTTTTAACTTGAAATGCATCAGTTTTAGTACTTTAACAGCAATCCTTTCTCTTCGTATGTTGAACAAATTCCATCTAGAAAGCTACCAGTTACAAACACAACACAATTTTCATACATCTCTTTCCAGAGTATCATGTTTTAATGGCTTAAGTCATTTAGTATTATGACAGAAGTAGAAACTGCAAGTTGTACTAGTGGGTTAACTGATCAAGTGGCAAATGCGATAAGAGTTGCTCTTGTATAGTCTGGTATCAGTCTTTTGGAATCAGACTTGGGAATTTCATGGTTCTATTCCAGAAATTCTATAAACTGCTTTGTGTCTCTAATGATAAACAGAACCAAATCCTAAGTCATCACATCTCTAAGATACACTTAGGAATATATTACTCTTTATGAGTAGTTTTCCCAAAAGTATACGAATTGTTTATAGGATTTACCTTTAGTTGAACTCTCTGTGCACGTGTTTCTTCTATCTTCTGTCTTATTTTCTCTCTTCTGTATTCTTCATAGGCAAAAGGATTGGCCATCATTTTTGCCTTTGAACAGGCAGGAGAAAGTAAAAAGAAAATACCATTAGTATAGGACACAGTCTGTTATTTTTAGGGAAAAAAAACCACGCAACCAAAATGAAAACCACAAAGAGAAAAAAGAAAACCCCACCACACATATTTTATTGTTAAGAATAAAAGTTGACATGAATCAACATTATTTACCTTGTGATAAAGTCTTATGTCCATGAAAAAGCCATGCATATATGCTCTGAGCAATGTTGATCCAATTAGATGAGCAAGGCCTGGAAAAAAGGTTCCAGAGCATTTTAAAGAGCTTTCATATATAAAGAACTTTTATTCCAAGCTAGCCACTTCACTTGCCTGATTAAAGACAAACAAGCACTGCCAATGCAACACATCAATCCATCAGTCACATTCATTACATCAAGACTAAGTAAAACCACAAAAAAAAAAAATCGCTTTGGCCAGAAAGAAATTTAAGCTTCTTCAGAGCAACGAAATCCATATTTCTTGCCATAATACATTACTGAGCACTTCTAAAAAATGCCCACATGCAGTATGTTCCATAGGAGCTTACAAAGAAAAATTCCAGAGGATTTTTTTTTTAAAGTCCATAAGAGTTTGACAATTTCTTTTTTAGTGTGATAGAGAGATGTTTTTAATTAAAGAGCTTTGCCTTAGGTCAACCCCAACTCTCCTAGTCTGAGGTAAATTAAGCAAACTGGAGCAAAACATTGCAATCAAAACATGTAATGGACAGAAAAAGGACTAACTACCTTGGGAGAAGCTTGCTTACCTTCTCTGCTATATGATTTTCAGCATTCCAGTTCCTTGAAACTGTGTTTCTATCAGCCCTAGAATGATTTCTGCTTTCTGGAAATTACTACATTCATACAGGGTAGCCTTTGGTAGATTTTGCTGTGAGTTCCAACATTGTATTTGAGCATCTCAAAAATATTTTGAAAACTAAACCAACTTATCTTCCTAGCTTTCCATGCAGCGTCCGAAACCACACACCACAAATTCCTAGACTATTAAATCAGCAAATACAATACCTTCTTGGGATAAAAAGCTGAGAAATACAAGTATCTATCTTGCATCTGCTGGGAACCAAGGAACTTAGAGCCATCGGTCTGGAATATTAATAACCAAGAAGACTAAAGGAAACCACTGCCAGTGAATTTCTAACAGTGCTCACACATCACATTACAAAATTTACGTGTGCAAATGATCAAAAACTGAACAAAGAAGTCAGCTAAAGAGCATATTCAACTGTTTTACCTAAATTTTCAAGGTCTTTTCTGGTAACGAATTTGTAATCGTCATAAACTGTGCTCTCTGGATCTCTTCCAGTTCTTCAGTCAAGTTGTCCAAGAAGGAGCACCATTTTGGGGCAGGTCCTAAAACCTGTGGATATTATGGAAAGTTGTAACATCGTGTATTATTACAGAAGAAGTCTAAAGTTATGCTCTTGGCTACTGTGCTGAAATTAATCCCACTGCAGACCTTCAGAGCAGCAGTCAGAGAACACAAATCTATTGCTTACATTACCAATAAATACTACAGATTATGTGTTACTTTAATTTAGGTCATTTGAGACCAACCAGGCTAGAGGCTTCAAGTTGAACTGTTTCAAGTGGTCCGTCTGATTAATTTATTAAAAGCTCAGAGCCAAACATTTTAGATAAAATTACAAACTAATGGCACTAGATAGCAACTAATCTGTAAAGTGCTGTTGGATCTTTAAGTCATTAGGTTCACTACACAACCATGTTAAATCCTACTCTGCCCTAATCATTTTAATTAAAACATCACAGGAATACTTCATGTATTTTTATTCAAGGATAAACCCAGACTGTATGAACAGATAATGGGAAATATTGAAAAAACTTGCATATTTCCACCATGAGGCAAAGGACTTATTTGCAGAATATTTTGTAGCACTATCGATGTATTTTTCCATATAAGTTTCCTCCAATTTCCTGAGTTAACAAATCGGTTCCCTTTACTTTTCCCTCCCGCTGTTCTGATTGAAATTCCTCTCTATCCTGACACATGCAGCCCTCTCAACTGTTCCAGCCCTATTATTTCAGTAGGTGAGTTGTGAATGGAAAAATCCAACACTACATTTTTCTCTCTAGAGCTAATCAGTGGACATTTTAGAACATTAAGTGACCAGCCAACTCCTGTAGTGGGACTTTTAATGATGTTTCTGATTTGTTTGCTAAAAATTCACATTAAAAACACTGCAGTTCCCATGATCATAGGAATGGTTGTGATTCAACAACATTTTAAGATCCTATTAAATTATGGAAACGACTAGAAGTGATTTCATATATATAAAATATACAGTTTCTTTTAACATGATTGTGTGGTAACTGTGTGAGATCATGCTGTTAACTTAAAAAGTGTGTTTCTACTCATTCAAAATTCTTGAAGACAACTACACATGAAAACTGTAAAACTGTGTTCTAGACCATAACATTCTACCCATTGTAGCCTGTAACACTCTAGACAATAATATTTTATTCTAGCCCACTATTGTCTCTGTTTTAAATATAATTTATCTTCCTAAGATTTCAGCCCTAGCTAAGAACCATTACAAGCCAAATGAAAAACTGCACTTTGTTTTACAGTGCTGCATATTTCATTTCAATTACTAAGAGCTTCCAAGAAAATACCCAAGATGTCACTAACAGGAAACACTTTACCTACTTAATTAACCAAATCTCCATGTCTGCTCCAGGAACAGATATATAACATTCAGATTGATTTCTTGCCCAACATTACAGAAACTTTTGTCTCTATCTTGTCTCCATCCAGATTTTAATTTTTATTTCCCTCAAACCCACATCTTTAAATACCAAGCTTTTATATTAGTAATAAAGCAGTCCAGAACTATTACATGGCTTCATGCCGCTCAAGAAATCAGTTATCTGTGCTTCATTACCAGATCATCAAAGCATGACTGGGATGAAGGAACCTTCTCTTAAGTTTACATATAGTTTCGCTTTGGATGAAGCCGTTTGTCCTTCTTACAAAAAAAAAAAAATCAAACTGCTTATTAACTAAACAAGACTTCTCTTGTAATAAAATTTAAGTTCTCTGCTGAAGATTCTTAGAGATCAGAGAATCCTCAACTCACATCCATTCCCATTAAAGTTTGTTCCATCTTGCTGACACATCATGTGAAGACCTCTATCACTCCAGTAAACCTTTTCTTCGCTTCCACATCTACGTCACCAACTGCTCAAGCTTTACAAAGCACAGCTTACTCATCAGAACTCAGGCCAATACAACCAGTCAGGGTAATCTCCCAACGGAATCCTGATTGATGGAAATCTTTGAACAAGTAACTAAAGCAGAAGGTTGCACTAATGAGGGAAAACAGTTTATCTGCTCTTCAGCTTAACTCCACTCACTGTTCCAAGTATTCATATACTCAAAACTTGATATTGAGAGTAAAACCTTTCATCGGATCTAATCTGTGGCACGAAACACATAAATCTAAAAACCTGATTAATCATTATAATCTGTGGAGCAAGTTGCATGAACAGATCACAGAAAACAAAGTGGGGGAAATGAGATAACATGGAAAAAAACAGGGGCAGAATACCAGGAAAAAATAGAAGGTCCAACCATTATTCAAATTTCACATGTAAAGCAACAGAAAGGAAAACCCTACAGAGATGTCTGTATATTTGATTACCTTATTTCCCTTATTCCCACCCCAGTGAAAAACCACTTGCCTACTTATTCTAGGACATCTTAGGAGCTTTGATTTGCACTTTAAAATGGAACGTTTTTTAAAGCTTAGGTAGAAATTTAAAAATAGAAAAAGCAAACAATACCAGCCACATTGACAAAATTGTAAACAAATGCCCTTCTTTTGCAACAGTAATTCTTTGCAGAATTTAACTGCTACTGCATATTAACTCCAGAGTGTAATGCTCCACTGTCGACCACCAGTAATCTCAGGATGCTAAGAGCATTCTGAAATGGCAGGCTCCATTATTCCTGTGCCCAGGTACAAATGCAACAACTGAGAGGGTTGGTGTGCACTGAGCCTCCAATGACATGGTGGGTTAAGTGAAACCGTCCTGACCTCCCCCAGTTCATGAGTGTCCATACAGCAGGCACACGGCAGCACAGGTGGGACCACTCAGGACCCCTTGGAGCTCCTGTCACTCAGCACTGGCACCATCTCAGCCTGGCGTGCAGTCCCTGCTAAAACCACCAAAACAGCCAGGAAGCTGTGGAGGTTGGGTAGGTCAATTAGCATCTCTGCCAATTTGGACTGGGGAGGTACAAATCTACCAGTGGCGGGTCCATTCTGGAGCCTACCGGCACTGGCTCTGCTGGACATGGAGGAAGCTTCTGGCAGCTTTTCACAGATGCCATCCCTGTAGTCCTCTGGTTATGAAAACCTGGCCACAGAAACCCAATACACCTCACCAACAATGATCAAACCAGTATTTTTGCTGTCTTCATTATTACTCCGTTTTCTGCAGGATAACCGCTTCTTGAGACAATTTCTGCCAACTGCTGTTCAAAGTCAAGAAGATGCTTTGAAAATATTTTTGCCTAACAACAGAGAAGCCTCACCTGCAGGCTGGGCCCTACCCAGCAAAGGGCGCGATGCTCCGTGCTCTACTCCCCTCCTTCTTCACCAACTGGAAATAGCACCCATGAGGTGACTGAAGCACGGTTATCCTGCAGTGTCCCACACCACACACCCACAAGACAGTGGCAGCTGAGTCATGCTGGCCCCCTCCTCCCCACAGCAAGGACAAACTTACCACTACAACACACCAGTAACACAAACCTCACCATGGCCTTTCGTCTTATTCTAAGCCACAAGAAGTAAAAAGTGGACTTCATAATTATTAGTATTGTGCTATCTAATGTCTAATTTTTCTTAGTACACATTAGAATATTTTTAACTTTAGACACAGAAAATACAAAATAAGGCAATTAGTCTAGTGTACAACTAGCAGAGACAAGTCCAAGGCCAAACCGTTCAAAAATGGAGAAGTGTTGACAGAAAAATATTTTTTAAATATTGTAAAAACTTCAAAAATCACAGTTCTTTGTATTCTATTCTACAAGATGTTTGACCTATAATCTTGTAGCACCACAAATCTTAACATGGTACAGTAATGTTCTTACGGTCATGCCTAATTCCTGAGCACTTCTGTAGAAAATACCATGTTGTCATTGGTCTGTAATTCCCCTGAAATTAATGAACTCTATGACAGCATAGGTATTATATTCCCAGTCTATGTTCCTTATCTTCACTCTGGAATGCCAGACAGCACTTGTACACTTTAAACTGCCACTCAACAATCTGACAGCCAGCTCTGTAGAGCTTTTAGAGCCATAGAAAAACGCCCTAATCCCAACTAGTATTAAACATGCTCAACAACTTAAAAGAAGCCCAGGATGTGTAGAAGCTTCCAGTCAGATGTCAAGAGATTTAATCAAATAACAAGTATCATTAATATCTGTTTGAAGGTTTCTGAGACCAATTCTACAGGAGTGAACTGAACAGTTGCTCTTTTCTTCTCAGGGAGTAAAGACAGGTTCTATTTTGCAGGTGTTAATAGTAAGTCCCTGGAAGATTTCACAAAGCAGCGACAAACTCTTCAGCAGTAAACAAGATGTCGAAATATATTAAGATTCAAACAGCCAAAATCCCTTCCAGTCTTCATTGATGTATTTAGCAATCAAAAATATGCAAAGTTCACAGACAGCACTAATCAGATTTGAAAATAATTCACCAGATTTGAAGTTTAGACTGCCTCAATTCCCTCTAGAAGACTAACTTAAGGTATGTGGACATCACTCAACCAAACAGTTCCAGAGGTTTGGAATGCAGAAGTATTATCTGCCACGGCTGTACGAGACAGCAACCACACATTCACAGAACTTCAGTTTCACAAAAATTAACTCTCTAACACTGTATCATGCCATACCATAGTTACAGTTAGTACAAAAACATGAAAATATATCATATTACTGCTCTTTTGTATTTTAGATGTAAAACTTCTTTCAAAATCTTCCAGCTGTTTATCATGGTACCTTCTATAGATTTTAAGTTAGACTAACCATTACCAGGTACAAAAATGTACTAATTAAATCATTGACTGCCATACTATTTGAATAATGGTAGTTTACAACAAAATAGCACATTAAGGCCTTCAACAGAGTTCTAGGTACAGTGTATTGGTAAAATTATTAATGACTGAGTGGACCTTTTGTATAACTCCAGTATAACGGGAATATGAAGTGCAGCAAGTATAGTGAAGGTCTGCAAGAAGGATTTCTGATACAGTAACGCCTGCACAAGAATAAATACGTACTAAGTTATCACAGCCACGCTGTAAATTAGAGGTTAGCTAAGCATCAGAGGAAAGCAACTCTTGATCAGCCTTTTAAATGGAGATAATGGGGAACAACTAACAACTAGTTTTCAGATAATCTCAAATATTCAAGGAAAAGATTATACAGTCTGATTGTGATAAGATATGACTCCATGATACAAGGAAGCTCCTCACATTTATCTGTTCCCACTAAAAACTAAACCAAAATGAAACTTAAAGCACTTATTTTCTAGACTATCATTTCTTTAAATTAAATTATTTATACATATGACTCGATGACTTCACATACATATTTACATATAGGACAAAATAATTCTTTGAAGAGACAAATAATAATAATAAAATCTTATTTGTTTTTTTTAAATGAACAACACATATAAAGCATTTAAAGCCTTAACAGGCAATTCTTGCGAAGCAATGCACATCTATGTCACATATTCACACTCCGCTACCTTAGACGTCATTTACGTTGGGAATAGTTACAGAGTCTAATGAGGAGGGGGTAAAAAAAAGTGATCCCCAGTGTGGCAGTGATTGAAATGTACAATTGCATTTTAACATAATACCTCCCTAATTGTATAGCCAAGTTTAATTAATGCCATTACATGAATTATTAATTACTACTAATTTTAAGAGTACTGTTTTCAATGTTTTGTTCTCTAATTTTAAGAATTAGACAGATCTCAATATGTAGTAACTTTGAAAAGTTTCCATCTAGAAGCATTGAAAAGTCAAGAGAACAAAGAATGCCTCGTTGCACCTTATTAAGAGTTAACATTAAATCAATTGCAATTGGTAACTCTCAAAAACAGATGGATTATTTCTACTTTGCAGACATGAAAAGCTGCAGCTCTTTGTCCTTGTTTTTATGCTTTTGACCTTCAATCATGCGCAGTCCAAGATCTTCAGGGAGCCCAGGAGATCAGTTCTTGTTAGAAAGGAGCCTTGGGATCACATTATCTTGTTATGTTTCTATCCACTACGTTTCCATACACAGCATTTATCTTAGCAACCAATGTGCTCCAAACAATTTGTCATTTTGAATTGTGCCATTCTTTTGTAATCTTCTTTCTTCCTGTGAATGCTCTACAATCAACTCCAATTATGCCCTGTTAATCTCATGAGTAATTCTACTTAATGTACTGAACAAAATTCTTTAATTCTACAAATTAAATTGGTTTGAGGAATAAACTCCAAACTAATCTCCCATATATTTTTCATCATTTCATGCTTTCAATCACCCTACATCATATGGTATAGATTTGCTGCTTTTACAGACATCAAGTAGCTCACTGGAATACAGGTATGACCAAAAGAGATTAAACACCACATTCATTCTTTTCGGCATACTGCTGACAACAGCACTGCAGTTGGTTTTAAGCCCACATACTCATAAATTTCACTGAACTATACAATGAATTGGCTCTTTCTCTCATCCTAATTCCAGCACATCCAGACATTTTTGGCAGATTCATTAATCAGAGTGGTTGAGTAGTTGGTTTTCCTACCTTTCACTGCACTATGGAAGCTGCCAAATCAACTATTTGGAAGTTTTACTCCTTAGAGAGCATGTTAAAGGAAACACTGCTTTTAAGATCTTCCCAGTGTTAAATAAAAACTGCTGCAGGAACTTGCATGCATCTTCTAGGAATGAGATACTAAATCTTTCTGCCCTGGTAGGTATCAGATAGTAAGTACCTCTTTTTCTAATTCAAGCAGTTTAACTTTATAGTGGCAAGGCTTTTTTTTTTTTTTAAATCTCATATACTCTGATCTGACAGGTATTACAGTCAGTTAACCAGTCACAGGTCTGCTCTCACTGTGCATGTTGTTGCTGAAGTAACCATCTTTGGAAGGAGACAATGGTCCAGTTCTAATAATGTTGGGAAAAAGCGCCCTCAAGACAGGAACAGCATATAATTTCTCAGCAAATAAAGTTACTCCTTAAAATTGTAAAGAAGATTACCAAAATAGCTCTTTTCCTCACAAGACAGGAAAAAAAAGGAACACTTCTCAAGTCATCTGTGACATACCAGCTGTGGCCTTAAGAGTAAGAAGTCTGATGCTTTCACCAATGTCCCTATCATGTTCTGACATGCTGACATATATAAACCAAACACTTCATCAGTATTGCTAAGGATCTTTCATTTATCAAACTCCCTGCAAATTTTAGATCTTTAGACAACTGAAGTTGAGAATTTGAGGTCAGAAAAACAAATTGAAACTTGAAGTACAAGAACCCATTATTTTCACATGAAGTCAGCTAATCAAATGAAGCTCAAAAGGTAAAAGGAGTGACTTCTCAAAGCATGTGTTACAAGCATGACCTGCTTCAAGCACTTTCTCAAAAATATCAGCTAGAAATTAATCAGTTCAGTTCCTGAAAGTCTGTTCTTATTCTAATACAGCAGCTTCTATAGCATATCTGCTGTAAAAATAGACACACTTAGGTAAATTACTTAAATACTGTGCAAATAAGTTCAGCTGAGACTCATGTCACAGGTTTTATTTACCAATGAACATTTGCTGACCATCTGTTTCTTTATATACAGGGAAAAAAAAAGAAAAAGGTGCAGATCAGGTATGATCAGCTGATCAGCCTTACTGACAACAGAAGGCAGGAACCACATTTTACTTTGGCCATCCACACCTCCCATTTCCTACCACATCTGATTAAGTGCTAACAAAAACACCCAACTGATCACGATACTCTTCAAAGAATAAATTCCTCACAAAGCTCTCCCCTTGCATTTACAATTGTGACTACAGGGGGGACAGAAAAGGTAATGGCAATTGGGAGACTTTATAACTGCCTTGGTCTTTCTTTTAAACAAGGAAAGAACAGCTTCTAACTGCTCCAGTTCTTTCAGAAATTTGTTTCTCAAACCATAATGGCATTTCTTGCAATACCAAGGGCATAGGCCATCAATGGACAAAACTTCCACTACTAACAGAGATGAGAATAACACATGCATTAATTTTAGTATATATACAATAGCCTCTGATGGCAAACTAAATTAAAAAGTAAGAACCACCAAAAATAAGCCAGAAATGCAAAGTCTCCGCAAGTCTCCTTCTCCATTTCTCCACTGGGACAGGAAAATTCCTCCACTGTCACATTGTGTGGGATCTTGCCTCTCATGTTTTTAAGTGGCTGGGAACAGGGATTTTATAGTATAAGCCAGATGCCAAGGAATGTTACAGCATAAATTATCTTCAAGTTTTGTTTAAATGACTGTACTGTACTTCATTATGACCCATATTTTAGGTAAATCTGAGGGACGCTACAGATGTAAAGGTAATGGCAAATCCAGCTGTATGCCTACCTTACCTAACTGACAAACTACTGGAAATCTAGGAATGTGTGGGCTTCTAATAACTCCCTGCCATTGCAGCTTAATTGCTTTTTGCAAACCTGGGAGGAAGACTTCTCTGTGAGTTTATACAACTACTGCCAGACAAACACAAAAGGAAGGAAAATCAACTACCTGTTGGGAACATGCAACTGCTCCAGACAGATAACGAAGATAAGCTCAGCATAAACCAACCTCTTTACAGAGCATAATGCTAGAGAGAAGAAACTTTATATAGCTTATGAAATAATTTTGAGTAGGAAACATATTTCAAATAAATATTTGAAAGCTTTCACATGTTTTATTTACCTCTCAGGTTTCTGTGATAGAAATCCTGAGTCTTCATAAATCTTACTATTTCTGCATAAAATAATCATAACACATTTGGTTCACTACTGAGTACAGCACAGAAGATGACAATATAGATAACCCTCTGCTTTCAAATATAATAAAGACTTAGTTGAAATTATCACAGCTAAAATCCTCACATGCTTTACCTTTTCTGATTCGAAAGCTAATAAAGACACTAGTTCTTATTACATGCTAATAGACCATAGTACAGTACAAAACTTCCTTTAGCAACTACATCTTTTCATTATCTGTGACTGCTTCTCTCTTCACTGACTGAAGGTAGGCAGCTGCACCTCTAAATTTTCAGAAATCAAGTAAATAGATAGCCCACAGGAAAGAACAGGGCAGCTTAAGAAATAAAAAGTATCTTTCAGATAATTGAGGCTTAAAAAAAGAGGAGTGCACTCCCCCCTCAAAATCCATTTCTTAAAACAGGAACTCAAGAACAGAGGATCCATTACTACCAATTGCTCAAGAAACAGTCACAACACTAAAAAACACGTGAGTCTTCTATCAACCGTCAGAGCAATAACCTGATATAATTCCATACAACTTCTGCTTTTAAGAGTTTTCTTCTATGCTCTGTGAAGGGTATGATGTAAGCTATAAGAAAGTATGGACTTAACAGTCAGCATGCTGCTGTCTCTTCAAAAAATAATGAAGAAGTGCTATCAGCCACAACAGCACTGAACAGAGTTCATACACCTTCACAATCTATACATGATGTCGAACTACTATATCATCAGCACCAAAAAACATCTAAAACAAGTTTCACAGGAAGACCAAAAATTGTTTCTGGATTACTGCACATTGGTGTTTTCCTTCTATATACATGTGATAAGTGTGTCTCAGCCAACACATGGGAAATGGAGGATATCCTCTGTTGGGAATAAGTCCAGCATGTTATTTTTCAGTTTGAAAGTGTTTAGGTTAAAAGAAGGAAGCTCGCATTTCTGCTTGAGAAGATAAACAACTTTTTTCCTATGCTTGTAAATACTGTGAAATAGTTAATGTATCATTCAACAGACATTCTTTTTATACTGTTTGCACGATTTTCTGTGTGAAGGATGAGACTGTTCTGGATGAAAAACACAGTTCTACAAGACTGATATATCAAAACTCATAATTAGCTCAGAGGCCAAAGATATCCTCAAGTGTCTCTTTATTAATGGAAGTTTCTTATTTTGACACTTGGCAGCCCCAAAGCACAATTGTAACACATTGTTTCATAACAACCCTGCTTTCCAGTCATTTCAGTTCTCAAAATGAGCAAACTAAGGTTAAGACCAACATTTTCCATTCTACGTCATAACTACCATATTTTTATTTTACAGTATTTTTTTCCCCCAGAGAATGAAAAGTTCTTCTACACTATATTTTGTTTCAGGATAGAAACAATCTCTTAGCACAAACCAGTTTCATTGCTGCTTTGCACTTTACCTAAAACTTCTTAGGTAAGGGGTGTACTGAAGGAGATGAACAACTGCCTTCTGACAACTGTCTTCTAGGAAACAGAGCCTCAACATAAGATCTTCAAGATATCTGAGGAAGCACTAATGCAGAATGACCCAATACTGCCATTCAGAAGACATGAAAACATCCTAAAAGAAATCAAAATCTCATACTCTAGTATCTCTAGTCCTAAATCTGTTCTATTGGTGTCAAAACGCCTGACACAAATATAAAATTGTATCATTTCCTTCATAGCTTTTACAATGCAGAAGCAAAAAGTCAGTTCAGATCTCTCACTGTAACTCTAACAGCACCCACAAACCATCTGAATGGTAGCTGACCACACAGAACATTGTCTTAAGGGCATAAGTACAAGATTTGGATAGGTGTTTTTCACTATTTTTATTCCTATATATAAGGACCCAAGAGAGAAAAAAAGAGAATCAGTAGATCCCAAAATAATGAAAGGATGAGAACATAAGTCTTAGAGTGATAAAACCATTCTGAAAGGCTACAACCATAGAGGTAAGTGTGGAGAGTGCAACACATGAGAAACCTCCCACATCTTTTAAAGTGAAAAATGACAGACTGTAAAGGTTGATATCTGATGGTCATAACCTCTTGTACTACGAGAACACTGTCACCAGAACGACAGAAACCACTAATCCATTTCAGATAAATGCTTTTTCTGTCTGTGAGTGAACTGAACACAACTCTGGTCAATTCAGGCACAAATAGGGTTAGAAGCAGCTAACTTGGACTCCCACAACTGAACCAAAGCATGTCCACCCTTAATTTACATTCCAAAACTATTCCAACCTATTATCAAGAAAGAATAAAGGGGATGAACTAAGGTACTAAGAAACCGCCTTTGCTTACATTTCCTTTAGCACAAGTTCCCTCTACCGATTTGTGTCATCAAATATCCAGTGTATGAAAATGAAAAATATAAGCCAGTAGGAGTTGTTGCCTTAATCTGTCATTATGTTATTTCAGGGTTAATTACTAAGGAAAAACTAGTTTTTCTAAGGTTTTCTAAAATTTTTTTTCCTAAATCTACGGAAAAATCTGTATTTTTTTTTAAGAATAAGTATTTTTGAGGCATATTCAAAACAAAAAGATGGTGATAAAGAGTAATTAAACCAGGCTAGAAGAGTATCTAAAAAAAAAAAAAAAGAAAAACAAAATATGTTGAAATATTATTATCATGTATGAAAGGAAAGAAGTATCAGGAATAGTTGGTTTAGCAGAAAACACCCAATTTGAAGAGGACAAAATTAATAATATTTCTAGCCATAAAGAGATCCATATATTCAAAGTGGGTATTGTATACTACCTTACTCTTGTAGAAACTCAATCACTGAGTAGACAAGAAATACTGCTCTTGAAACATTTCCAGTTTATAACTCCTACAGCCCTGAACTATAAGAGTGCTGGGGTATCAAATGATTTTCCAAAACCACCTGAAAAGAAGCCAGAGATGCTTCAGGATTTATTTTTTCTTAAAGAGCTTAATATCTTCGCTCCACCGAAAGTACATTGCTTCTAGCCTCAACAGGGAATGTTCTGCCAAGACTGCAGGAAAGCAAAAAAATCCAGAACACAGAATATTACACTCAATTAATTACATGTTTAATTGCTCTCTTCTTTTAACAGGCTAATGAATAGAGCAAGTTTCAGTTTCAGAATGTAGCCCAAAGTTTCAAGACCAATAAAGGAGACAGAACTGATTTGCAACGTCTGTGCTAAGATCAGACATGTTCGTGTAACCAGTAGTAAACACTCAGAGAAACATCTATGCCCCTTGTTTCCAACCAGAGCATCCAGGAGTTGACATGTAGGGGGCTTTCTGTACAACCTGAAAAGAGAACATTATATGTCATGGAAGCCAATGGCCCTAATTAAAGAGAATCTGACTCATCTAAGATCCCAGGCCAGTGGACCACCATATGTTAGTGGAACTTCTGCCTCTCTTCACTTCTTTGGCCAGGACCAGGTTGCACTATTGACTCAACTTATGTTTCTGAGTCAGTAGTCTAAAAACTATCCCAAGGCACACACAACTTTCATTTCAACCTTCCCGAGGCACACATCAAAGTGATGTACCAGGAAGCCAGCTGGCATGAAGTAGGTTCCAAATGTTTGCATAAACTGCAAGTTAGCTATTAAACTATTGGCAAACAGCCCAATTCCAGTCAGAGGCACTTGCCCTCATTAAAGCCCAAAATATAAAACAAAACAAAGTCTCTAAGGTAAGCCACTCAAGATGTTACCTATGTAAAACAAACATTTCATTTTAACGGTCATTTTAATTTGGCTTTTGCTCACTCTCTGCACTCTGTAGCTATGTAAGGTATCTTCTTACCATTTAAAAGCAAACCTGCCTGTCCTTTCTAGTAAACAAAAAAATGACCTTCTATTTCCTCTACTAAAAGTTTTGCACACAAAAGAAACAACTGCAGTGATTTTTTACAAGAAATGCATAGTGTTCTCAGACATTTCTAGTCTTAACTGTCATATCTACCTTGATGAAAATTCTTCAGGAAAAGCTGATGCGATTTCACTTACGGATAATATTATGATACCCATTGTCAAATCTTTTATAATCCTGAAGTTCAAGAGAGTAATTTTTTGGTTTTGAAATGGAAATTAAGCCTTGGCATTAACAGTGGAGAGAATGGGCACACGCACACAGATAATTCAGTCAGACATGAGCTCAGTCAGACCGTACTCCAAGCTGGCCGGACACAAGCCAGCTCTAGTTCAGCAGTCATGTAGCTGTGTTAGTACAGCACTGTGCCCACACTAATAAAACCTGCTGAGAGGCAGGGTATATTAGTCCTACACTGTCTGGCCAACTTCAATCAAGGACAGAGGATGCTGGGTCTGTCTGCACCCATTTGAATTTTTCTTACATAGAGCACATCACCACACATTTGTGATTTTAAGTATCCTCCTTGACCATAGAGCCATGGCAACTCCTTGTAGCTGTTCCAGTGAAGATTTAAAACAAGAGCATAATTACTAGCACTACAGAGCTATGAGGGGCTAGGGCAATTAAATGGATTTTATTTACACAGAAGGACTTCCAAGAAACACAACTGTCCTTTACAATAGTACATTTCCCTCAGGCATTTCTTTTGTGGAATTCAAGAAGACTTATAACTTAATTCTTGTCACCATCTCAAAGGCAGAGGACACAGTTTTAACTGTATACATATCTATCTCAAAATAACACAAACAAATAGAAAATTAAGTTACTAATTGAAAAAAATGTGAATCCTAGTTCTTAGAAAAGGCCAGAAAAGACCGTGAAAAGAGATCAGGTTCTTTAAAGTTTTGCTCCAAAGACCCATTCAACTAAACTCATCTTTGGCAGTGCAGAGAAATTACTAAGTGTTCCAAGAATGGAAAAAACCCCATGTATTAATAATCGACCGACACAGAAAGGACAGGTGTGCATCTCTCAGCTCAAATAACTAGCCCAAAAGATCAAGGAATAAAACTGTAACATGAACATGTTAATAACATTGAGCTTTCCTTAATAACAAATGCCCTGGAGCAGTTTAAGGCTGACACAACTGCCCCATTTTATATTTTCTTCATTTAAAAGGTAGATTAAAAAAACCCAAAACTGCCAACAAAAACAGATTTACAAAGCTACATACTTGATTTTTAGGAAATGCAGTAAAAAACCCTTCAATTATACAGCACTGTCTATGCCAGCCCCTTCAGTCTTGCCTGTAAAAATGCAGACAGGGTAAAAAAGTCAGACCAGAGTGTGAGATTTCTGTCTCTGTTTCAAAGTAACTCCTTCTCACTACATTTAACTTTTCTATTTTCTAAAATAAGTATTAAATATTTTCAAATGAACTACAGATTGTCAACTAAGAAAGTCATGACAGTATTTAAGGTATATTTAGCACCCTTCAGACTCAAAGCCATTGACACAAACTGGAGAAGTTTAGCTTATCCAAAAATGAAATTTAATCTGGACAGTAGCTTTTGAATTAAATTTTAAATTTTCTTGTACACAACAATATTACAGAAATGAACTCCTATTTGGATTTATGCTTTAATATTCATCATTTGGATCCACTTGTATACTCATGTGTCACTGTGAATGTAAAACTCACGAAAAGGTATGATCCAAACAAGTTTAGGCAGACTCAGGTACCAATAAACAGAGAATAGCGACACAGGAAGACGGTAAAAGGAAAGATTTATGATAATCTTCATTGTAATAGCCTGCATGCTGCAAAAATACTAGATAGTATTAGTCAGTATTCATGTTTGCAATAACGTCTCTCAGTATGATCTGAGATCACGGAGTGCTTTTGTCTGACTCCAGAAACATGAATTCAGTATTCATGGAGGATTCTACGAGAGTGAGATTTTTGAGAGAGCAAAAAATAAGTATTTTTCATTTTGATTTACAATATGTGCAAAAATGCTCAAAATAATACTAGCTTGAACAAGTTCTAACAAACATTCATCAGTGGTGACAATCAAGACAATGAAATAACTTTTTGGCGAAGTTGGACATGTACCTCTAATGTACTATAGCTGTTGAGTTCATGTATCATTCACACCTGCGTTTAAAAAAACCTCAGTGCACAATTTTCAGAGAGAAGCTGAACCTTACCTTTAGTGACAGAAGGAATGCTTTTTCCATCTGAATTACTTAAACTGAGTAACTAGTCCATTCTAGTTTTAAAAATTCAGACTTTGAAAATATGGGAGTTTGTCTTCCCTAATCCATTAATTAAAGTAACGATAGATTAAAAATTGCTTGGAGAGCTACTCTCTCAATCTTACAAAGGGTCAAGCAAATAAAGTGTTCAGCTTCTAACAACAGCTAATACTTTGTCATAAATATTTCTTGTCCCCCTTTGTTATCCAAAGCATGGAACAGCTTTGGATAATAGTTAACAAGACGTAAGTTGGTTAGAGATGAATTAGAGAAATAGGTAATTTACATCCAAAGAACAACCTGACATAAATGACACACATAGAACTCATGTATAAAGTTTTACCTTTTTTTAAATGCAAAAATCTAATAATATAAGTAAATATAACCAGTCTGTAGAATTGTTTAGAGGGGTATACTGTTGTGTTTGGACATAAATATACAACAGGTATATAGTGTCTATTGTACAAGGAGAAGCATAAACTGATGAATCTCCATCTTAAATGTAAGAGAGATCATACATGGTGGAGGTGGCAAAAGGACAACCCAGACACGAACTAAAGAAAATTATATTTAAATTAATTTAAAACCAATTATCTGAATAAAGACTTTTTGGCTAATTTAAAATGCAGTTAAATGTATATTTCAATATTAATAAATTTTACAGTTTGTCCAAAATGCAAAAATTACTTAAGAAGAAGTGTACATATTTTTAGAGTCTGGTCAGCTATTCTCTGTGTAAAATTTATATAGGTATGCTATTATTTATCTTCTACCAGGACAAAAAATCCCCTAGAGAATGCACTGTAGAAACTAAACCAAGGGTGAAACACAGGTGTAATTTTCTGTACCATCCCCTAACACACCAGAAGGCTTGCTGTTAAGTCTCCCTAAACCCAATCTGCAGAGATATAATATATAGTTAAACCTACAGTTAAGCCTTTCAAGTGAAGAGCTTATCCAGTGAAAAACTGCAAATGAAGTAGGGCATTGACCAGAAGCTACAGTCAAGAGCAATACTTGAAGCCACACAATAGCATTTCTTTGTCAGAAGAGAAAATATTTACTGCTATGACTGTGTCATTATATACCACATATTAAAGACACTAATGAAATATTTCACAAAAAAGCAAAATTATTATTTGAAAAACATAGTTCCTATTTAGGAGTTCTTCTCTCAGCTATAAAAACCCTTACTTTTTCCAGTAAAGCTCCACCAGAATTTTCTGTGGTCACTAGTCAGTTTTGGAACCGGTTGCAAAAGGCAAATTACAGGCTGCTTTTTAAGCAAATCAATATGTTACATTAATAAATTATGGTTAACTTAAATTTACTTTATTGTGACAGGTCAGAGAATGTAGATGTGAATTTGCCAAGTAATTTTTCAACAAAAATACCTAAATGGCACCAAACAACTGTGTCTTTAAAGAGCAATATCAGCAACAATTTGTATTACTTACTGTATAATAGATATTCATTTTAGGGGCTTCATTGGCAGTCATTAGCATTCCTAAAAAGAGATTTCCACATTTAAAAATATTGGTCATAAAAGGATAACACTACTTTTTTTAAAAAAAAAAAAGCTAATACAATACATATTCTTGGCCTGCAATGGAACATTAGTTGAGACCTATAATGCAAACACCATGGAAAGAAATGTCTGATAGCAGCATAACTAACAAAGCTTCATTTCCTACACATCCATTCCCCTTCGTCCTCTATCTTAACTGTTCAGCACCACCTCAAGCAACACTAAGCCCTGACAAATGTGGGCTGACAATTTTCACAACAATTTTAAACAGTTCACCCCATAATACTGTTTAGAGCAAACCCGTTAGTATTGCACTTAAAACCTACCTTAGGCATAAACTTGTATTACTAATACATGAGGGTTTGGGGTTTTTGTTTTATTTTTAAACATATGACCCACAGTCCTAAACAAAGCCATAAATCACAACATGGTTTACACCTTCATTCATATTTCATCTTGGGAAATCAAGGCAACAGCACCTTCTCAACACAAAATGAGAGACAGGATACTGTGGCTTCAAAAGGAATAATATTACTGATATTAGCCAACTAGGGCAAATATAAAATTTGAAATATCTTGAATATACCCAAGAAACAACGTGAATAAGGGTTTTAAGTACTGAATATAAAATAATATAAATTTTAATATAAAAAAACTACAGTAGAAATATTAAAATCTGTGGAAAATCTCCTATTGCTACAAGATTTCATGTCAATTCAAAATCAGAAATACTCTCAATTTCCTTCTACATAAAAGTGTAATAAGTATATTTGGCATACACTTCTATGTTTATCTCAATTTTGTCTTTCCAATGAAGATCTTTCCAAGCTGATCACCAGGTAATACAAGAGACTGAATATGAAGAAGAGTCATCAAATTAGATAACATTCTCATCTGAAGAACTGGTAACATATGCCACTGAGACTATGAATAATTGGGTCAATTACTACACACCCAGAGGGTAGAAATATAATTTACACCCAACTAGAGGAATGCAATTAACATGGGTTGGAGTAATCCTTCCTACCTAATCCTTTTATTATAAATACACAATGCAGCTGGGCTTAAAATGTCAGAAAAAGGGGTCTTGCTTTCCTGGCAAATCAAGATATTTGTGAAAGCTTAGTCAGCAAACTGAGGCTAAACTATATCTGGAAAGGTTTGCAGGCAATTTAAGGAAAAGGCAAGAATTTATAGTATATATATATATAAATATATACACAGAGTACAATAGTGTAGTGTATATATATAGGTACATGCTCCCTTAACAGCATGCTCACTACTATTTCATGAGACAAAGCATTACTCCATTGACTGAATATGAATCACTAGAATAAAGACAGAAATTAATTCTGCAGGTGCTTCAAAGATGACAGTAAAGGGAAAGCCTCCTCTTTGAGAGTCTTCCACCAATAATTAAAGGAGGACAAAACCAGACTTTGGAATTGAAACAAACGAGGCACAGACTTCTACAACTGAAGATGCTGTCACATTTTATTTATATTCTGCCAACTTAATGAAGTTGACTAAAGGCCACTCAGTAAGTGGTAAACCTTTTTTCCCCTGGCCCCATTCTGTGCATGTGGATTAGAGAAAGATATTCAACACTATTAAAAGATCCACTAAAATTTGTCATCATGTAGTTTGGTCAAATACACACAAGGGTTTGCTCCCTGGTAACGTAATATATGGAAGTGGGGTTGGTAAAACAGTTTAGTTAAAAAAAAACACAACTACAACGAAACTCCCACCAAAAAAAGAATAATTCGCAGTATACTGATCTACAGTTTACCATAACTGATAGAACAGTTCGGTTTGGAAGGGACCTTTAAGGTCATGTGTCCAACTCCCCCTGCAACAGCATGGACATCTTCAACTAGATCAGGTTGCTCAGGAGCGCCATCCAACCTGACCTTGAAAGTTTCAGGATGGGCAGTCCATCACCTCTCTGGGCAACCTCTGCCAGTGATTCACCACCCTCATTATAAAGAATTTCTTCCTTATATCTAGTCTAAATCTTCTCCCTTTTGTTTAAACCATGTTATCATAGTGTAACAGGCCCTGCTAAAAGTTTGGTCCCCATCTTTATTATAAGCCCCTTTTGAATACTGAAAGGCCACAATAAGGTCTCTGCAGAGCCTTCTCTTCTCCAGCGGAACAACACCAACTCTCTACTCTCTCAGCCTGTCTTCTCACAGGAGAAGCGCTGTGGTCCTCTGATTGTTTTTTGTGGCCTCTGAACTTGCTGCAACAGGGTCATGTCCTTCCTGTGCTGAGGACCCTACGTGGGGTCTCACCACAGCAAGTAGAGGGGCAGAAACACTGCTACCCACACTGCTTTTGAATGCAGCCCAGGACAAGTTTGGCTATCTGGGCTACAAGCACATATTGCCAGCTCATGTCCAGCCTCTCATCCACCAGCACCCCCAAGTCCTTCTCAGCAGGGCTGCTCTTGATCCATTCATCCCCAGCCTCTATTGATACCAGGCATTTCCCCAATCCAAGTGCAGCACCTTAAACTTGGACTTATTAAACTGCCTGAGGTTCCCAAAGGCCCAATTCTCGAGCTGTCCAGGTCCTCTTGGATGGCCGCCTATCCTTTAGCTGTGTCAAAAGCAGCACTCAAATCTGCTGAGGGTGCACTCGATCCCACGTCTGTGCCACTGATGAAGATATTACGAACACTGGTCCCAACACGGACCCCTAAGGGACACCACTTGTCACTGATCTCATCTGGACATTGAGCTGTTCACCACTACACCTTCTGGATGAGACTATCCAACCAACCCCTCAACCCCTGAACAGTCTGCCCATCAAATCCATGTCTTTCAATCTGTGGGGGACTGTGTCAAAAGCCTTACAGAAGTCCAGACAAACACCTGTAACACTTCCTTTGTCCACTGATGTACTCATTATTTCAGAAAGAATTCAGAATGGTTTATGTTGCAATGGTAGTTTCACTTTTCTTAATTTTTTTATAATTGTGACAATGAAGTGTTAGAACTGTCATAAGGGTGAGACTGGGGTTGGGCTTTCTGAGCAGCAGGTCACATGAAGAGTTAAAACACAAGCTAGGCAAGGATTTCCTAGCTTTCCTTGCCATGCATTCACTAGTGCTCTGAGAATGCTGGGGCACCAATAAGATCACGGAGCCAAAGCCATACTGACACTTAAATCGTGTTATATTCCAACTTTCCACAACTGTAAGCTCATCTTACTGAAAGTATTTCCTTATTTTCAGATGTTCAATCATTATTATTCTTTAAATTCTGAATGAGCATGAGGTGGCTCTAAGCATCTTAAATTCTAGTCCAACAGTATTATGACAAACATGCAATGTACCAACCCCTTAGCTTAAATCTCTCAATTTCCACTGCAACACGTTCTAGTTTTTTCCCCGCTGTCTCCATATGACTATAAAATACAACCTGGTTTTCATCCCATGACAGTTCTTACAAAAAGCCAGTCCCCCTATAGACATGGCTGACGAAGGAACAGTAAGAAAAGCAGAACTTTTTTAAGGAGGAGATGTGGGACACAGGACTGAAATGCACAATCCAGATCTAGATCACAGACACATGAAAAGGAATATCCAATAGTTACATTAGGGAGATATGTGCATTCAATTGTTTGTACTACAAGATTCTTCCTGCAGTCTCACGAAAATCATTTCTGCAAAAGCACGAGGCATGTCCACATACCACAGAGGTAATGCCCATCCTTGACATATTCAAACTTGACTGGTTATGACCTGACCAACCTGATAGACTTCAAAGTTGCATCTAACTTTAAGTTGGCCCCACTTGGAGTAGGAAATACACAACTCCCAGAGGTACCTTCCAACCTAAATTACACTAAGATTTTACATTGTCAAATAACTTATTTCTGTTTCACTCCCTGTGATGAGCTCTGCATCATCAATGCTGCATGGATAATTTGCTCCTGGGTTCTCTTTTGGATCAAACCAATAAGGTCACTGAAGGTGAAACCTGGGTGAACTGCTGATGATAATTTGCTGCAATGACCTCTCTCTGTAGCCACTATGGATGAGGGATCAGGTTTGTCTATGTCCGTGTTGCACAGTCCACCCTGTTACCACGCAGTTATTCTCAAATACACCCATATGAACTCATACATACAACCAGGTCACACAACATATACCGTGTTCCATAAGGTCAAAAATTCCCACCATCTCATCAGGGATCAGTATTTAAGTGCTCATCTTACAAAAAAAAAAAAGCAAACAAACAAACAAACAACAAAACAACAAAAAAAACAAACAAAAAACCCAACCAAACCAAAAAAACCCCACCAACACATTCTAACTGAAGTTGGCAGAAAAGACAAAGATAAGTTTTAACTTGTTAGAATCTCAAATTCACTTATCTACAATCTTAAATTTGAGCTGCTAGTATGAATCAAAGTCCAAGTAGCTCTGTCTCACTGCTACCTCTCTCTAAAATTAGGATAATAGCAGAGCTTGCAATACAGGCATTCTCTGTTTCAAGAATTTTGCTCTCTGCCATCCTAGTGGTCCTAACTTATTTCATCTTTTTCAGTTCTGCTTTCTAAAAGGAAGTACGTGTCACACAGTAGTTAAGAACTAAAGCAACTCCGATTGAGCAGGAAATTAAGGCCAGTTACAATCTGAAGTACGACCAAAGCACACATGCACATACAACCACCACTTTGTAAAATATTTTTACTGTAAGATAGGTCCCGGAAACCTTGGCTAAAAGCGACCTTCAGTTTTGATCTCTAAACGTAACATTATGAGATGAAACAAATCTGGAAACAGTCACAAAAGAATGCAAATCTATGTACTTAGGAATCTACACTTAAAACCAAATTATTAAACGTAAGGGAGGGCACAGTAAGTGCTGTATCTAAATCAAGAAAGATCAAATCTCTAAACTTGCTGTAAAGAGATTTTTCCTAGCTTTAGAAAGCAAGCTCTAACTCATCTGGGACTTAGCCTAGACAACAGGCCAAAATTCCTATTCTTATGAAATTAATCACTCGAGATATTTGAAAGAGTAAAAGAGGGTCAATCACTCAATTAACAGCACAGCAGCTTCTAACTGCAAGAGGCTCCAATATAATACAGAGACAGAGGAAACAAGGACACTAATGGGCAAGTAATCCTTATTCCTAGCTCTGTCATAAGGAGGAAAGTAGAACTAAGTCTAACCTAAACAGAAAAAAAGATCACAGCTTGGCTTAACACACATTTTTCCTTTTGAACTTAACAAGATATTAATATACTTAAAATACCTGAATTTGGATACAGGCAGACATCATTGATACCATGTTCTGGTGCCATTGAAGTAAATATTTCCCCGGAAATTGTAGGAAGAAAATGCATTATAAAAAATTCCAAACAATATAATTAAACTCTGTAATCTAAACATTTAAGAATTGCCATTATAGAAGCTAAGAAACATGATGAAATGAAGATGGAACAGACTTTGCAGAAGAATAAAATGCTATTAAATATCTGAACAAAACACAAGAACTCAGTATTGTATTTTATCTCTGATCCAATCTCCTACAAGGAAGCACAGCCTACTGGTTATTGAAGATACAGCAATGTATAGTGGTACTTCTAATTTTTCAGCTCACACTTGTGTGTTGAAATATATGTGTCAGATTTACTTTATTTTATGCAAAAGGGGGGCTGAAGTCTTTAAGTTCCTGGCACACCGTCAGCATAACCCTCACTTTATTCAGCTGTGAATGTGGTAGTTTAAATCATTTTACTTTTATAAGTATGATTGGCTGAAACAACGGATTGGGAGTGGAATCTGAATCTGGAGCTTAGTTCTTCCACCCTGCTAATGTCTACATGAAATGCAATATAGCTCAGCACTTTACTTATAATTTATAAACTCAGCATTAAAGAGGTCTTAATATAAAAGTAGTACAGCATCCAGTGATATCTATCTTAGATCAGAATTGAAGCTATAAAGGTTATTTAAGAAAGAGGTAAAAGCAGGAAACAACATTCTCAAAATAATAAAATTGGAACAGAGTCTGAAAAACCCAGACAAAATACAGGTGCTCTTATAAGCCAACATACAAGACAGCCAGCAAAGGAAGAGTCTCTGAGAACTGGGCCACATAATCTGAAGCATGAGAGTACATGCCTACACAGTTCTAAATGAAGGACAGGAACAGAGCAAATTTTGATCCTGTTCCTCTTTTTTCTTCTTCCCTGCAGCAATCCCACCTACCTTTCTGGGCCCTTCCTTTCCCTCCCAGTTACACGCTGTTACCCCACCCCACCTCTGGTCTCTCCCTGATGATTAAGAAGAGTCCTCCTCCACCCCGGCCTCAGCAGACAAAAGCCTCGTGCTCCCCACCCCAAGGCACGTCTCAGCATGGGGCTATTCTGGTATCAAAGCCATATGCTCTCCACCCCAAAGTCTGCCTCTGCAGTTGGTTCCCAGCCAGAGATAGTCAGGAACCAGCATCTAGGAGAGGTGGAGCCAGCTGGAACATATTCCAGGAAAGAGTCCAAAGCTATCTTTGCCTTCCAGCAGTAAGAAACCCTCCCTTTTCCTACCAGAGGCCACCTGACAAACTTTACAGTGTTTCATTCTCAACAAGAGAAATATACATACCTAGGAAAAATGGAGAGAGGCCCCTGCAGATGTTTTAAATAATAACCAATAATTTATTTGCTCTTTCAAACAATAAAAATTAACTGCAGAGGAACTTACAAAATACTGCTTGTGCTCACAGAAAAAATAAGAGGCTGCTGAAAGTTCATGAAGCAACACAATACTGAAATGACTGCCTGAAAGAATCAGAAAAAAAGCCTCTACTACAACTGCTCTTGGTCTGCTTCACTATAAAGTTAGAAAAGCATACATGGAGCATGTTTTTTAGAAGGAATACAATGACTACATATAGCCCCTCAAACCGAACCACATTACAACAGTATCAGTGTGAATCTCTGGGATAACATATTCTGTGCAAGCTCCATTGACCCAAAGAAGAAAAACGACACCATAATATACTGAAAGTGTTATGAAAATTAGAGATTTCGATTTCACTTAAAGGTGCAAAAGGCAGGGATAAGACGTTGCCTACTGCAACTTAATCCATTAAAATGGCATAAGACATATTAATGTTATTAGGATACAGGCATAGTATCTGCTTCAGTATCCAAATAGGTTTCTGTGAAAATAAGCAGCGTCTAATTTTAACAGGCCATTAACTAACTGATCTACCTTTGAATTAACCCTTTTTTTGAGCAGGGAATTGGAATGAACATGTTTTCTGTAATGAAAAACAGTAACTGGATGTATTCAAGCACACTTGGAGAAATATACAAACCAGGGCAATGGCTAAGACACTACTTTTTATGTTTAAATCTTTCTACTGAAAGCCTCTTGGCCAGACATGTACAAACAGCTAAAAATGCCCTAAGACCATATCTTTATACCTGACAGGCTGTTGAATAACTTCCCAGATGGTGATGTAGTCAGACAGGACAAAATGGTATGTAAATTATGACACATTAAAAACTCAACTTCCTACACTGAACTTCAGCTTTCTTATTCAAACTGTGCAAAAAACCCCAAACAACAAACAAACAAAAAACCCAAATAAAGTAAAAAAATAAAAAATCTGAATGCAAGAACCTAAAACCACTTACTGTATCTTTGTTCCACATTTTTATGATTCGAGAATCTGCAGAGATAATTAAATCCAACTGATGCTGAAACTGAATTGATTTAATAGGCAGGCCATAGTGGTGATCTTTGACTATTAATGGATTACTAGACCGGAGATCATATAATAAAACCTTGAAAAATAAGAGATAGATTAAATTTATAATATTGTAAGATCATGAAGAAGTTACAACCACCAGATCTTCACTAAATATTTAACTAAACTTGAGATTTTGTTACCTAAATATATGGAGAGGATTTATATAAATAATTTTAAATTCTGAAAACAACTTATTAAGTGAGGTCAGTTTATTCTGGCAATGTGTTTTAACCTCAGCATGCTTCAATCTAGAAAAATTACCAAATTTAAGACCTCACCATCTTTCTAAAGACTTTTTCATTTCTATGGAATAAAATGAACCATTTTCAAGACTCTTAGTATTTCAAAATTACTAATATTTCACTTTCAGATTCTTGTGCTGTTCTTACACAATTTAAATTTTCAGACTCTCTTACAGATTCAGTATTACTTTCTCTCAGTGAAATTTATCTTAAGGAAAGTAGAGAGTACAGTCCCCATATTCCAGAAACCTGTATTTTTATCTCCAAAATTTCCTATGGGACTTGAGAAAGACCCTGACCCATTCACATGTAAAGTGTGAATATCAATAATTTTGGGGGAAAATAACATTAGCAGTTGGTTTCATCAAAAACACAACCTCCAATAAAACTTGTCTGACACACAATTCTTACACACATATCTGCTCTTGAACAAGCTAGTTTACTAAACCCATGACAATACTGATGAAGGCAGGACATAATCCCCACACTTCACTTTATAAATATGATGGCAACAATGAATAAATAATTTGAAATGATTCTTCATATCAAGATAAGACAGTAAAAGCAGCAGCTGGAAGACAATCACTTCTGCTTCTTTAGCCACCATCAATATAAGGAAGACCACATATGTTGCATTGAGATAGTACTGATAGTCTCAAAAAGCAGCAACTTCCCCATATACTTGACTCACGTCATAAGAAAACTGCAAATCTGAAGTTATATCGTATGTAGGTTATGAAGATTTTAAGTGGTCCCTAGAGTGTTCTGAAAAGAAAGACCATTTGACAAAATTGAATTGCAGCTGAAGTATGACTATTGCTACTCTATATACATAATTTATAGTCTTATAAATACTTGCAGTAATAGATACATTACAATAACTGCACTCAATGCATGACTTGGATTGGGAAATGCAAGGACAGGATCTCCTAAGAACCATGGTAGACGAAGTTAAATTTACCTGTCCAGTAGATGTTCCAACAGCCATATTCAAAGCTCCATCAAATGCCAGTGCTGAAATGGATGGCAAACCATCTATCCTGCAAAGCACAATGCTTATAATTAGGCATTCTTCAATAAAGGTTGCAAATAATTTTTTTTAATGTTAAAAAAAGCTAAGATAATTACTGTAAAATAATTTATAGGTATCGCTCAGAAATACTACTTCAAAAAGCTGCAGTGTTTACATTCACAATTTGCGTTTGTATAGAAAAATAGCCAATACTACTCAGATCAATGACTAAGAGAACTGCTTTATGACTAAGAAAACCTTTTATTCACACTAGGAATGAGAAGACCATGGACAGGTCATTTTAATGCAAAATGGGATTGATTTCTAAAAGCAAAACTTCTGAAAAAAACCGAAAGAGTACACTTTGAAAAGGTAGACTTTACTCACTCTGTGTCTGCTGTCACACTGCTTAAAGCACAGTCCAACAGCCCAACTCGATTTCTAGTTCTAGGATCCCAGCATTCCACTCTACCCTAAACAGTTCAGAAAATATGGTTCAAGCATACACAACAGATGCCTGGTATTCTAAAAATGTTTAAATAAAATTATAAATTATTTAGTATATGAATAATTAACAAAATTTCCTAGGTTGACAAGAGTTGTTCCGATAATTACGTACATGTTGCACACATTTCATTTCTATTTTTTAAAATGTGATCTGAATCAAAATAATTAATGCTAATTTTCCTAAGATTAATAGGGTACACATGCTTGCTAATTTCTACAGATGGCTACACTGCAAAACAAGGTAACATTATTTTCTCTCCCATCTGCGAAATCTCAAGCATCTAAGCAACCAAGTAACTCAGATATTTTATCTGCACTACACTCTAAAAAGTCATCTTAACAGATCTATCTCTAACATAGCAAATGAAATCAAATTAACAAATTAGGTTTATGATTTCTTCTTATCCTCAAGCAAACTAATATAAAAATGAAACAAACAGTACTGCCCTTTTCATAGAAGAAATGCAAACATTTACCTCAGCCGTCCCCATAGCAAACAAAAAGTGTACAGGATTTATGTCACAGACATTACTCTCTCTAAAACAGAAAAAAGAGCAAGTTTAATGACCTCAGAATAATTTAACACATGAGTAGCTAAAAAGATTTCTGTAATCATATACACTATTGCTCAGCCTGGAAAAGCAAAAGTTGGAGGGAGGGACAGACAGCCACGTAACAGCAGCTTCCCATACTTAAAGGGATGCCGAGATAATATTTCTAAGTTGTAAGAATAATTTAAGCACTGGAATGGGTTGACCATAAAGGCTTGGAAAGTTTTTGAAGTTTTTTGAAGTTTTCTAGACACCCCTGGGAAAATTCATCTGAATTCCACGTGACCATGCCTTGAGCAGGAACCTGGGCTCTGAGGTTCTCTCCAGCTTGAATGATTCTACATTTCTATGCCCATATCCACCACATACCACTGAGCCTTGTCATATTGCTCTGCTCCACTATATTCTTAAACAACACAACAGACAGGAGGAAATGGCCTCAAGTTGTGCCAGGGGAGGTTTAGATCGGATATTAGGAAAAATTTCTTCACTGAAAAGGTTGCCAGGCATTGGAACTGGCTACCCTGCGAAGGGGCATCCCTGGAGGTATTTAAAAGATGTGTAGATGTGGCATTTGGGGACATGGTATAGTGGTGCACTTGGCAGTGTTGGGTTAATAGCTGGACTTGATGATCTCAGAGGTCTTTTCCAATCTAAATGATTCTCTGTTTTTAATTATGTCGAAAGATCTTTCTGATTACTTATGTTTTAAGGCTTACATCTCCAGCACGTTCTGTCTGATGAAGGGTCTGTTCTCCCTTCTCTCACCCAAGTATCCTGTTTCTCAACAGGGCACCCCAGAGCCCCGTGTTTCAACAATTCTTCTAAAGTACAAGTATTTCTCTCTTACACCAGTGCTTTCCAACTTCTTCCATTCAAAGCTCTCCACCTCTAATTCTGTAAGTCATCCAACTCTCCCACCTCAAAACCTTCTCACAATTTCAAGCCTCATCTCTCTAATCTGAATTTTACACTACACCCTTATCCCTCCCACTCCAGAATTTCCCCCTTTTTTTCCTGTTGCTCAGTTCCTTATTGTGCCTTCCCAAATACTTCTTTGTCCATTAAGCTATCCTACCCACTGAACACCAGCTGTTGCCCACCAACTAGCAACTTTATCTAGTCAAGTCTGGTTTTCTCATCTACCTCTCCCCACATAAAAGAAGCTCAGTTCCTGCTCTGGTACAGTTTTCAAAAGAATCAGACACATGCTAGAGATATAAAAAAATATCTCTGGGCTACTCCAAGAGCAGAAGGACAAAGACATGTCTAGGAAAGTACATACCCTGTGGGTAGATCTCTATATGATGGCTAAATTGAGCAGTAATGGCAAAGTTTTAATGAAATGCTCTTAAAATCAAGTTATATACTGCCTATTATAAATTCATATTAAGCAATTTTAAAATATCCACAAGAGAAAACTCAATTAAACATAAAAAATGGAACAAAAAATTACAGAACATAAAATGAAATGAGACTCAGACTCAGCATATGTTCCCTTTCAACTCTGCGATGCGTTTGGGCAGTGTTCAGAGATAGTACTGATGGTGAGCATGCTAGTAGTCTGCTTCCACCTGGTGGAAAGAAGACAGACAGATGTCATGCATTACAGATAACTTACGAAGCTTCAGTTTGCAGGGAGTTCAGAAATCTTCCTTGTTCCAGATTTAGCCTGTATACTTCAGAACTACAAAATAAAAATCCAGAATTACTCCTGCCTCTTACAAATACTGAAAAGCACTGCTCTAAGTTCTGAGGCATTGCAAAGATTCTTATTCACAGCCTAATTTTGCCAAATACACAATTTTCAAAATTCACAATCTACAACAAGATAAATCTATGCTGCAGTGTTAAAAATACAGAGAAAAATGTGCATGTTCACCAAGCATATTTATTATACTTCAATATCCTACCAATTATTGTTTTTCCAGTGAAAGGATACATTAGCTCATTTCTCAAGATTTTTTAACTTCCTATGATTTAAGCTACATCTTGAATTTCTACTTATTTTGTTTGAAACCCTAAAGACCTCATTTTATTTTTACTATGTCTTTTCACAAACTCAATTACGTGATTTAAATCACACCTTACAGCAACAAAACACCAATCAGAATAGCAAGAATTATTTAATTTTCCTTACTTAGATGCTAAACACATTTTAGAACAGTACACTGACTTGCAATATTTAATACAAATTTGCAAATACATGATGTACCTGGTTTAAGAATTGAAGAAAAAAAAGCCTTAGAACAGCACAAGAAACTGCATTTTTTCCTACATTTTCCATTCTTCACAGTCTCCATTATTAATCTGGAAGGAATTGCCACTTCTTCCATTTTTTAACTTTTCTAGCATTTTAATGTTTACTTCATTCTTGGAAAACATTGCTAACAAAAGTGAAACAAAATAATCCACTTATTACCTCGCTCCTACAAAGTACAGGTCACAAGATGGATAGTGATAAGAGAAATCTCTACCAAATTTTGGTATTCTTGTCCTGTAGTAATGGCCATGTTGTGAATGAAACTCCACAAACCTGCCACACTGCAAGAAGACAATCTGAAAATAAAATAGAAATCACTGAGAGAGAGAAACGACAGCAATCTCCTCAACTTGCCTTACAGCACAAATTCCAGTGATTTTTTTTCAAGCTCACACGGGCTCATCACAACCTGAACAAGTTCTATTAAAATGGTAGAATCAACTAGTGCTTCATCATTTTCACTAGCCATGGCAAAGAGGTTTTTTTAATATACATTATATGAATATACATAAGAGTATATGTGATACCCTGAAAGTGACTCTGCAATCAGAAGCAGTACAGTTACCTCAGTATTCTGCTGCACCAAAATTAACATCTGTATTTCTTTCAAGATACTAGTTAGTAATTTCTTCCAGGTACGATGCTATGCAGATATCAGCACGTTCACAGGTACTAAGCACATGAACTACACAACCTGATGCCCAGAGTGTTCCAATAAATGACACCAATGGTCTTTCTGCATTTTTGTTGTTTGCTAACTGAGGAAGGACATTGTTTCTTTCTGAAACTTAGACAAAACATCTCAGTCCTGCAAAAACCTCACAGAGAGGCATTATCAGAGGGCTCAATCTGTACCAGTAAATAAACTAGGCCAGAACCTGCTGTTATAGTCTTGATGGCAAGTTAACATATCCACATGAAGGAATCCTTCCCACTCCAGAGACAGTATCACCCACCCCACCTGTTAACTCCCGCTGGACCTCAAACCATGCCCAGGCATTGTATGATGGAGGCAGAGCTGACCTTGCCCAACTCATGCCACGAATGATACATATAATCACAGGCTGACTTTTGACTCTGAGCCTCAGCCCTATTTACCTTAGATTAGAAAAATGCTATTAAAGTTTAGCATGTGTAGTAGATGCATCTTCTAAAAACAGCAGACAATGAAAATTTAAATTTTTCTACTGCTGAACTACATTGTTAGCAATACAAATAAGGATGAGAAGCTCAGGAAGGGTGAGGTACAAAAATTACTTTAAATCTGTCATCTTTACAACAGTAAAAATTTAAGATTTTCCTGGGTAGGTTGGACAGGAACTGAAAATTCTTTATGACAAGGCAGTGCAGCATGGCAACAATTTATGCAGTAAATTTGTGGAACCACCATGCTTGCAGATTCTGACAGAACTGTTCAAGCAGTAAATGTCATGTGAAGGTCCAATTCCAATCAATACTTTCATGATTCTAAGAATTTCAAGTATAATTTCTCAAATACTGTTCCTTCTTTCTAACGTGTCCACAACATCATGACAGCTACCTGAAATTAAGTTTTCTTTCTGAGGATTTGTTAAGTTTTAGGAAAATAAAATTGAAAACAAGGTTGTATTAAGTTGAGGAAACAGGGCTTCAGTCCAAAATATAGTACCAATAATAGTTAAAAACACACGAGAGCCGTTCTGTTCATAACCAGTCAGAAACATATTTGAGAACACAGCATGTCTCAGTCTCACAAACAACTGTTTGGTCTGTACAACCAGAAACATTTTCCCACAGACAAGTACAGTTCAGTACCAGTCATGATCTTCTGCTACTTATGCACTTCCTTGGAAATCTCACAGGAAACACTTCGAAAAGCTAGAAGGTTAGATGTTCTTGTCTCTGATTAAACCGAGTATTTATTAAAACAAACCTGTACCTGAAATGGTAATGTCTCTTCACAGAAAAAAAAGTAGTAAAATAAACACTTAACAAAACAAAACAAAACGGTTTGTCCTAATGAAATTACATACGCTTAAATTTCATATTTAACTGTACTGGGCCTGAAAAATGGCTCGTGATCCTAAGAACTCAGGTGATTCCTTCAGGTACCGCACTTAATTTAAAAATAAATGAAATTAAAAAAAAAAAAATTAAAAAAGGACATTACTTGTCTCCACAATTTTTGCCTCATTCATATGCTCATAATCATCATGTCTACAACGACACTGACAAATCAGGTTATTAACTTACCTATAGCTATCCCACATCTCAAAAATGGTGTATCTATGTACCACTTATCACACAGGATTGTGACTAAACATTATCCTACAAAGAAGAGCTAATTCCATTTTTTACCTTATTTTGTTTGCAGGGTAGATCATTATTTGAAGTTTTTCTATACTACAGAAAAGACTTTAGAAGTGGTAAAGCAAATTATAACACAAAGAGAAAAGAAAACAAACAACATTTTAAAGCTACAAAAAATGTTTATCCTGTTTGCTTTTTTTAAAAAAACTTTTGTTCCAAAAGTTGTGTTGTGTATACCTTTACTATATATGAAAATGCATTTTAATATACATACTAAACAATTTTTTCATTTATACATTGAAAACATTAGACATACCTTTGAGTAATCATCTGATAAAATCTCAAATGTAACCACTAGAGGAGAGAGCAAGAGAATTTTAAGTCAACTAAGTAAGCAAATTTATTTGCAAACATTGGCATAAATCCTGAAAACATTTACACTCATGCTAATCTTTAGTCATGTAAGTATTCCCCACAGGTGTCAATGCAAAAAGCAGGCACTGTGATAAGATCTTTAATTATATAGCTTCATTTGCAAAACAGTAAGTAGTTTCTAAAACTTTAGAAATATATGAAGCATCTTGTAATCTTTTTATCGTTCTTGTATACTTGACATGTTCCTCAACACATTGCTCAGTCATGTATTTTATTGGTGCAGGGAAGGTCTAATCAAATGGTTTTTGGTGAGTGTGTGGCCCATGGAGCTTTGGTACTCCATCAAAGGTGACAAAATATGACGTGAATCTGGACACATACGCATAAACTGGCACATGCTGTCCTTCTAAAGGGTCAACTCTTCCACAAAAAAAAGTCCTAAGTCTCAAAAAAATCACAAATGTGAAAGCTACTATTCATGCTAAACACTGTAACATATTGAACTTTGCCTAGTTTTAAATCAGCTGTATTGAGAACATTAGGGAGCAGCTGCTTCAGCTAAATTGGTTCCATATAAATGAGATAACTCATTTAAAGTTACCTGAAGTGACCCTACGCTATACTTCAAAAGAAACATACTTCTGCAGTCTAGTAAGATGACAGTTCAAAAAAAAAGCTTTAAGGTCTAATTTAAGCTCTAATTACCAGCAAGCATTTAGTATTACAATGACTCCATCTTTCAAAGTGGGTCTCGCTCTTGCCATACCTTTTCTCCCCAGTCTCTCTGAAACCCTGCCCTACCACCTCCCCTGTTACTGCATTGTAGCACTGTTCCTTCACCCTATGTCACTCCTTGTAGTCCTAAGGCAGAGGACAAAAACTGCTCTACTACCCTTTTCCTGAGCTAATTCAGCAGTTCTCAAGTTTTATTTTTCACAGCACTTTCATGCACATCAGAGTTAGACCAGTTCAGTTCTTCTGTAATGAATATGCTTATCCCCTCATTCTTTTGGTCACCTCTGTTTTTGTTTTCTGTCATAGGTTGTCTTAAAAAAAAAACACACCAACCAACAAAGACCAACCAACCAAACAAACCCAAACTCAGGCACTCTAAAATTCTTCCTCTCCCATTGTAGCTCCTTGCTTCCCTCACCACAGTTGTTCTCCCTCCAAATTAATAGCAAACAAGGTGTTGTTAGGGCCTTGGCCATGCTACCATCTATTCCTAAGTACCTTGTTTCCAAGAAAACAAACAAAAAAAGCAAACCAACCAACGAAAATTACCCCTCAGGGAATTTCCTTTATCCTGTAACTCATCTACTGAGCTTGGGCTCCAGGGAGAAAACTGAGCAACCACAGTGCATTCTCCTACCTGACTGCTTCACAGAAGGGGAAGGAAGGGAGATCTGGCAACCACCCAGGCACTGTACCCATGTCACATTCACTAAACAGAACACAGACTTCAGCCACATTCACCCTCTGAGCCCCACACTGGCTCAAGGTAAATCTTACGTTCCCCACACCACTCGTTCCAAGAGGGGAAAGAACTCTCAAGTGGGATGACAAGGAAAAAATAGAGAGATAAAGACTAGGGGATGTTTCACTCCAGATTCTTGTGTTCCCCTACAGTACATTCTGTCCCCCAGCACAGGGAGAGAAATCCGTACTTGAGTCCAACTTGAATTATGTATGAAAGACATCTTGTGTTAACAGCCATAGTTTATACTAACCTTCAGAATCTAAGCATCTTTCAAATTTCTGGGATAACTGATAGGTATCAAAACAGCGGACCCTTGGCTTGTAAGTTCCTGAAAGAACAATTTGATGTTTAATTTAAAAGAAACATTAAACAAAAAGTAACATTAAACCATTTTTTAAAAAACATATAGTATCTTACATATATAGGCTTTACTGTATTTCTACCATAAGTATTCTGATCCTCCCAAAGCCTCTGTGACTGGAAAAATATGCCTCTTAGGAACACAAGCTTATGGCTTGATTTTTGTCTTTGGTGCTTGCAAGCACCCTACTTTTATGCAGGTTCTTCTGATTATCAGGTACATCATAACAGAATTAATAATACCTTCCAGTAAGTCTGAAAGACCAAGGCTCCTTATGCTATTAATGCCTACTAAAGTACTCCTGTTTGGATTCTGCTTTGACAGTTACAAAATGCAGCATTATCCTCCATTCTATAAAACAACACTCAAACAATGATATTCAGAAGTTATTTAAAGCAAATTTACATATATAGAACAAAAATAATTCAGAACTTAGTTTTTAACTGTATTATAAACAGATTTGGTTTTTATATGTGTTATAAACATCAGTGGCAGGGGGGTTGGACTAAATGATCTTCAAAGGTCCCTTCCAACTCAAACCATTTTATGTTTCTAAGAATTCTGTATTCTAAACAGAACTGCTCCACAGCACCACTACCAAGACAGCCATTCTATCACACCTTAAGAGTAAACTTCCAACACTATGTTCAGTGTTACATTTAATGAACTCTTATCAATTCTACCTGAAACCCTAAGTCATTTTGCAGTCAAGATTTTCTAGGACTTTTGGCCTCTGCTACAGAGAGACACTTTGTTAACTCACCAACTGCCATAATATACTGTCCATCTCTTGATACCTTAATCTTTGTGCTAACTGTGGGCATTTCAAAGTCTTGAATAAGTTCAATTCTTCTACGGATATCTATAAAGAAAAAAAATTGCAAGATTAGCACAATTGTATCAGTCCAAAAAACTAAAATGGTTTCTTAAGGAAGCACGTTGAGCTAACTGAATATAAGGAATATGTTTTAAAGATATTTTATCTTTTAAATATTTTAACTAACACATTATAAACAGATTAACAGTCTGTTAACACTGAGGAGCAGCCTAGCTCTGTGCCAAGTAAATTACTATTCTGAGGTAACTATGTAACAAATTATTATATAATGTAATAGCAAATATTCATCACACATTTTACACAATTAATATGCTGTATAATGTATTCCATCTCCTGTTAACTATGCATTTTTCTCTTGGTTAAGTTTCTTATACAACACTTTCTACACTTCCAAATAGTCATTTTTATTTCCTATGACAAGTTTAGGCTAAAATGATTATATCTAAGTTCTAAGATTAGCATAGTAACACAGAGGAGTTTACAGCTGACTTCATCATAAGCTATACATGGAATTCATCCATCACATTTTTGTACAATCCACAACCCAAATATTTTAATGTCTGAAATTTAAAACACCCCTGGTAATATTCTGTTCCCATAAAGCTATATATGAAGTCAAAGTAACTATTTGTAGGTTTAATTTTGTAGTTTTTAGAATATGAGCTAGAAATAACTTCCTCATATCAATGAGGTATCTGCTCTGGACCTGAATGTTGTGTATGTGTAAAGCTGAGGACCCCGCAAGGGCAAAACTCACCCACATCTTTCTTCTGTAAAGCTCTTTTCTTCCTGTCTGAAAGCCACTGCAAACAAATATACACATAAGTGTTAAGCTCATTATTCACACAGAAACATGAAAATCATTTAAAGTTTATCCAAGCATTTGAAGTATAAGACATTTAGCGCGCTAATTATTTTTCTCTTGATTATTTTACAAATTTCCACTGAAAAGTTTAACGATTGCACACCAAAAAAACTTAAAAAGTCGTGCTGCTTAAGGGTCTGTGGAACAACAGACCTACATTCAGAGAAATAACGCGCTCAAACTGCATCTTTAGTTAAACCAACACTTATGGCTGTTTTTCGGTGAGGATGCCCAACAGGAGCGCACATGGGCCGGGCAGGCGGGCCGGCCCGGCCGGGCTTCAGCCCAGCGCCGGCACCGCGCGGTTCGAGCTCCCGCTGCGGGACACGGAGCGGGCCGGGCGCATCCCCCCCGCCGCCCTCACCTCCGGGAGGCTCCTGCCGCCGCTCAGGCTGTAGATCTTCACCTCGTTGAGGCTGGAGACCTGCATGGCCGCGGCCGTGCCCGCCCCTTCCCGGGCACAGGGGAAGCGGAAGGCGGGATCGCTTCCGCCGGCTCTGCCTCCGGCCGGCGGGCGGGACCCGCGGGGCGGGCGGCCCGGGATCGGCGGCGCTGCTCGTCCCTCACACGGGGGAGAAGCGAGAGAAGCACAGCGAGCTTGCAGCACAGCAAACTTGCGGCACAGCAAACTTGCGGCACAGCCAGCTCTGCCCGCGCCGCAGCTCGCAGCGAAACAGCTCCGCTGCTGCGGCTTCCCACGGGAAGGACCCGGTCTGTCCGTCAGGCAGGCTGTGGTGCCATCGGGGTGTCAGCGAGGCGGGTCATGGTGCCACTGAGGTGTCCATCTGGCAGGTCACGGTGCCACTGAGGTGTCCATCTGGCAGGTCACGGTGCCACTGAGGTGTCCATCTGGCAGGTCACGGTGCCACTGAGGTGTCCATCTGGCAGGTCATAGTGCCGCTGAGGTGTCCACAGTGCCGCTGAGGTGTCCACCAGGCAGGTCGTGGTGCCACTGAGGTGTCCGCCAGGCAGGTCGTGGTGCCATCAGGGTGTGCATCTGACAGGCTGTGGTGCCACTGAGGTGTCCGTCACGCGAGTCATGGTGCTGCTGTTGCCTAAAATCGGCTCTTAAAAGAAACCTCCCAGACTCAATTCGTGAGTTTTAGGAAGCAGGCATTCTTTATTATGATGCACTGCATGATCACAGCAGGCCCGGTGCCCTGGGAATCAGCTTGCCAAAGTGCACCCAGAGGTATCTTCACTGCAGCTTACATGTCTGCATTACATGATTATTCATTTTTCATTCCCCACATTCTTGTTACATATTTATGACATTTCCCAACACTTACTAGCATATGTACACATCCTTACAAGGTCTATGAGGGGCTTCATCAGGAGTCTCTGGTGGTTATCTATGTGTGGAGCCCCCAGAGTCCTAAATGACTGCCTTATGCAGTTCTTTAAGACAATACACCTGATTATAGAGTAACTTGGTGTTGCTTGGCTGGCTGCCTCATTTCCCTTCTTCATTAGTTCTTTACTTTGCTTGATTAATCCCTTTAAATCACTTGGCTCAGCTATATGTAGTTTCTATGGTACATTCTACTGCAAAAAACCTCAAACATCAATGCCATTGAGGTGTCTCTCAGGCCGGCTGTGGTCCCGTTCTGGATGATCTCCATGTGAAATCAGGAAGACTGGAGTTATTTGGCAGCCTTGGTGGAGGAGCTTAATTTTCTCAGCCTGTGGTGAACTGTGTCCATTATCCATGGAAAACAGTGAATCCAGGATTTGGCTCATCAGAACCATGCCAGCAACCATAAAAAAAGACATGAAAATAATTCCAACCATTCCTGTTCCAATTTACAAGAGACTGAAATAATCTATATCCGATCTATACACATCTTCAAGAAACAGTGAAAATCACAACTAAATTCTTAACTATACATAATTCTGATACAAGATGCAAACAGAAGCTGTTTCAAGTAATTCTTATGCATGGTCCCCTGGATGATATATTGCAACAATGATGATACCCATATCATGACTAGAAAGGCCTCTATTCTAGTTTGTATTAGAGGGTGTTATAGCTGAGATTCCTGGGAAATGAGCACACCTAAATGGGTGCTAGGTGTTTAAGCTCCAGTTTCAGAGTGTTAAGGCTTCACTTGCTTAAATGTAGGTTCTCTAGTGGCCTTTGAGATGCTGTATAGTGTCCAGGACACCTAGATGGGGCTGACACAAGACCTATGGAAAAACCACGCCCTCTGCAGCATAATCTGGAGGCCAGGGAGGATGTCCAGGGACATCTCTGGTGACACTAGAAGCTGGGGCAGCTGAATCTCATCCCTGGTAAATGCAGTTAATGAAGCGTGAGGAGCAATGTGGTGCAGCAGCCACTGGGGTAAGCTCCATCATATCTAGGTTCCACCATCTAATTAGAGCATCACAAGCTGTTAATAGACATTTAAAGCTGAATTCCCTTGTCCACTATTCAGAAGGAATGCCAGACATCTGCACGGGGTTGTTTGGTGTGACAGAAGGCCAGTGTTACCCTGGAACAGCAGCTGAAGGCCCAACAGGGCACCTCAAAAGGCATTAGGCAGAGTAAGGAAGTCTGAACCTACAAAGAGTTCCTGGAGGTATAAAACACTGGAGATTCTTACAGTCAGGAGAATTATGTGACTTTCTTTAGCTTAGACTGCCCGAGGATTCCTGACCCTCTCGTCCATTCCCTAGGTGCATTTAGCTGACATCAGTGCAAACAAAGAACGGTGGAACCCAGAGGTTCTGACTGCACAGCAGGGAACAGTGTTTTATTTCAAATGTCTTAAAATTATATTTTTATTCTTTTCAGTCAATTTAGTTTGCGTGAAAAGTTGATAAATTCAAGCCTGGCCAGTCATTCATTTAAGACTTCTTAGAAAATCAAAGGGGAAAAATGAACTAGAATGTGGGCTATTAAAAATTTCAATCCATATAACTTAAGAGTAGCCAAATCTGCCTGTTACACTGACTACATAATTTAAAAAAGTATATCATCAATTTTTGTTGCATGTTGTAATGATATACTTCTAGATTTTCCATTCAAATGAATATAGATGAGCAGGTAGATGAACTGACTGCAAATAGGTGAGATACAGGATGCATTCAACAAAGAGCAAATCATGTTACTTGCCTTTTCTTTCTTTTTTTAGTGTCAGAATTTACTGTGTGCAGTACTGGTGTTGGCCATGGTGGTGCAGTGTTCTGAACAGTGGTGATAAGCAAACCGAATGTTACCTTTCCTGGTTTTAATGACAACTAGACAATGCCCCTGCAATAGATACATACATATGATTATGTTAAGGACAAGCTGTCAGGTACATTCACTTTTCATGTTCAGTATATAAAAAAAAGTTCATCAAGAAGATTCTGCTGCACTTCACATGCACAGAGAGCGAGTAATCAATATTCCAATATTGTTTAACATAATTAAGAAATAGATACATAGCTAAGAAATTATGATAAGTACTTTGTATACTAATATTAAAGGTACACAGAAAATTATGAAATTATTTAGGACATTCTTCATTGAAATGTTTTAGACTACAATTTTAAATATATTGCTGCAACAATAGTAAAACACGGAGGGTTGGGAAGTAGGATTTAAAAGATTGGTTTTGAGCAGAGGGAAAAACACCCCACATGTTATTAGAAAACTGAACAGGTAATGCTCATAATAGCTGTATAATTTGTTTTATAGAGAACTACGGCTCTATGGCTGCTGTTTTGCAAGCTTAAAGCAAGCTTTCTCACTAGTATCAGTGTCATAATTGTCTAGGTAATTAATTTTGGTTATCTGTTTGAGAAAGTTGTTTGGGAGATACTTCAAGTAGGATATTTCAGTACTGTTAATGACTGTTTTGAGGCAGAATTTTGTTCCTTAATGTGACATCTGAAAAAGTACTCATAAATACAGAGAGAGGCAGAGTCACAGAAAAGTTAATTGCCTTGATGAATCAAAGGAAACAGAAAGCCACGTGATGATCATGAGGGAATTAGACAGCTCTCAGATCACATGGCACCACATGCAGGGCCAGCCAGGGAAATGGCTGAGGAGACATGAGCTGTCAGAGCTGTGTTACCACCAGACTGCAGCACACTCTCCTTGTCCCACAGTATGTGGTGCTGCCTGCTTCTTCCCTTCCACCTCCACTGCTGCTTCATCCAGCCTGAAAAATATGTAATGGGGTAAAAAATAAAGATTAAAAAGTTGCAATAAAACTAGAAAATATGACAATAGAAGACGTTCAGCAGGACATCGCTTAGGTATTAACATCATGTCTAATTAATCATTTTCTATGAAAACAATAAAGTAGCGTAATATTTTCACTTTAATAATAGTAACAAAACAAATGTGAAATATGAAAAAATAAGAAAAGTTGCATTGCTACTATAAAAATGTTTAGGAAGGAAATAGCATATATTGTAGAATCCAGAAATCCAACAACCCTTGAGCTTGGATTTTACCTTATTAGTCATAACATCCATGCGTACACCCCAAAATCTAGCACCAATGCATTGAGAAACATTTCTGTTCTCTTCACACTAGCATTAACTTACACAATTCTAAATTTAAGAAGCTTATGAGAATGTGACATTTCTAAAATTAATCATGCAAGGCATTTCCAGAGCTTGAAACTGCAGCAAGGATCCAGTGAAAACTGGTTTGAGGTGGGAAAGAACTGCCTTATCCGGGTGATGAGGTTTACTATACCTTTCAGACTACTAGTCTAGGGGTAGATATATATGATGTACATGCTTGAGCATCAGTTTATTCTGTTTTCATTATTAAAATGTATAGTCTAAAGAAAAAAACAAACCAAAAAGGAAGATTAGACAATAATCACTGTTTCTATGAATACCATCTCACACACCCATATGTTCATTTTTTGGAAATTTTTGGCTTTCTGGAAAGCCCTTTGTTGTGCCCTAGGGGTCTGTGATTGAAAAGAATTAAAATCATAGCAGTTATGAGCACTGAATGTTTAATTAGCCTAGAAAGGAAAAAGAATAAACCAAAAAAGCCTCCACAGACTGGATATTTCAGCTACAAATCTCAATGTCTTTTTCTGGAGTAGACACTCTCCTCCTCCACACATGTATTGCTTTTTTATGAATCACTAAAAATGTTAAAGAGAAGTACAGGAAGATTAATCGTTGGCTAATCTAAAGAGTCTATAAATTTATAGCCTAAGACCTTGACCTGCATGTTAGCTACCTAAAGCACAACTTACACGGAATGATGCAGGATGCCTTGCATCAGATGCTTCTACCGAGTGCTGAAGATACTCAAACTCATTAGAGGTCTTCATTTAAGATTCTTGAAAGTGTCAAGAGCTCTTCTTTGCGTGACCAGATCTGCCTGGCCCCAGCATCTCAAACCCTCTCCGTTTACAACAGGTCATGTGGAAAACCAGGAGCATCTTTCTGTTTAATTTCTCGTGGGGCTTCATTTACATTTGATACACAGAAACATGAGTAAATAATGCACTGTCTTTTGAAGAAAATAAGCCCTTAGTAATAGAAGAGATTGTCTAAGTGCTGTATGACTTCATAGGGATTAGACCACTCAACTGGAAGACGAGAGCTGGATAACCGCCTGTGTGGGGCTTAGACTCTCGCAGAGATGCTTTTCAGAGGCAGGTGTTTAAACACTTGCTTCCTTCAGAACATGCCTGCATTAGATGCCTCTCAAGAACATTCCTCCACCCAACCTATGAAACACTCCCAATGTCTTAACCAAGCTTAAGGCAACATAACACAAGCTCAGGACTTGGTAAGGACTAAACACCACAGCTATATAGCAAGGAAGAAGCATCACCAGGAACAAAAGCATCACTACCTCGTGGGCTTCTGCACCACTTATTTGTTAAATAAAGCACCCAGGGAAGTCCTATAAACAAGAGTTTCCTATAGGTTTCTTTAGTTATTCCAAAACCTTCAGGCTTGCTAGAGGCAGTCAGTGTTCGACACAAAACTAATGACCTCTGCATTATTTGTGCCACTTTAAAAGACAGTGAAAAGATGCAAAGCTGTCGGAGTCAGAGCTGTGACAGAGCACCAAGCACAGCAGCCCACCGTGGCCCAGGAGGGAGCCCTCACCTCGCCGCACTCACTCGCGGATCCGGCGGCCGCTCCGCTCCGCCCCGACCCTGCCCCGGCCGCCTCCGAGCGTGTCCGCGCCGGGAGCCGCCGGGAGCCGCCGGGAGCCGCCGGGAGCCGCCGGGAGCCGCCGGGAGCCGCCGGGCCGGGAGCGGCGGGCACAGGGAGCAGCGCGGGCAGGTGAGGCAGCGGGAAGAGACCCGGCATCCCCCACATTCCCCACACCTGCGCTGACAGCGGTCGGTGCCCAAGGGCCAGTGTCACACCTGCCCCGTCCCGTGCACCGGAGAGCGAGGGCGTGAGTCGGGGGTGCCCCGGGGGAGCCCTCGGGAAGGACGGGGGATTGCGGTGCGGTGCCCGCTGCTCGCTCTCCTGCCCTCATCTGTTCGCTTCACGCCACAGTAGCTGTCCCCCCTCCGGATTCTCGCGACTGTTCTGTCTGCGGTGGTGTGACGATACCGTCTCTGTACTCCAGGACCTGCCTTTCTCCAGCTCCTTCCTATCCAGCCGGGGAAGAAAAAACACAGGGGAAAGCAATATTCCATTCTTGCCAGTGGCATCTTTTGCAGCCTTTATGTTCAGCAGAGGTCTTGCTTTCAGTTTTCCCTACAAGTATCCAACAATTTGAGAATGAATAGTTATCAAGCAGAAATGCTTTATTACGTTTGGGTGGTTTGGTGAAGTCCCCAGACTCCCCAGTGGTGACTGGATGTACAGTGCAAGGCAAACGGAACAGGCTGGGAGGGAAAAAGGGAGGAGGAAGCTTCATTTCTTCATTCAGAAACTGGATGGATCAACCCTGAGAAGGAAAGAACAGTCACACTCTTTCCGTGACATTCTGGGGAAGGTCATGTTCCATTTCAGCCTGAGACATAGGACTGACTCACTCTCCTGGTGTTTCTGAAAAAAAAAAATAAATCAGTGATCTGTTCTAACTCTTTCTGTTCTTAGGGAAGACCACACTTTGTGCAGTGCTTTTTCAACCACTTACCTGCTTTGAGTTTCTGCAGTGAGCAGGAGTGAAGGAAAAATACTAGATAATGTCAGAGTTCTGGCTAATTTCTGCTCCAGGAGATAAAACAAATCTGCAGGCATGGGAGAGAATGAACACTGTGACATCTAAATCCAACCTGTCCAGCAACAGCAAATTCCATATTCCAGACTTAAAGGTAAGTGAAGAAGGGATTTGTGTATGGGCAATACAGCAGCACTAGCTAGGGCTAAAGACTTTTGGGATAACTGTGGGATTTATCCTTTAGGATAAACATGGGATTTATCTTTCGGGATAACATGCAGAGAGTAGAAGAAGACTGTGGTTGGGGGATGAGTTGTGTTCAGTCAACTGAAAATTGATCAGAGAAAAGTAAGTCATTGTGCTCAAAGCTGACCTTCACATTGGAAGGGTACATGTATCAGAAGGAAAAATGCATAAGTTAAATAACTAATCTCTTACATTCCATGTACAATTTGCTCCTAGTCATGAAAGACATACAGCACTTTACATGATGGATTGCTAATGCAAAGGGAGTAGCTAGAACCACAGCAGTAACACTGCTGACAGAGAAAGCAGTGCTACAATGCACATTAGTCCTTGGGAAATTGATGTGTGTGTTTATTCAGCTGCATTATCCAGCTTCATAATATCATATAAATTCAAAGGGTATTAATCCATGATTTTAAAAATTATTTTATGAGATCTGCACTTTTATTTCTATTTCAATGGTGGCTATGAGGAAATCAAGATCTGCTGTATTAAAGTCAATAGAGCTACCACAGATGTCTAACTTGATTCCTTGGGGAGTTGTCATCACCCATCACTTAACAATGCTACACTTAGTGCACCCAGGATCTGCCTTTAATCCAAAAAGATTGTTAACAGTTATAACTTGAGCTCTTCCAAGTACATAAGGATCCAAGTAACAGGGGAGCATGGCCTGTTCTCAAGTAATAACCTACTGAATTGTCACACAAATGTTTCAGACTGGTAATGTTGCTTTTTGCATACGCACCTGAGATCGATATTATTTTTACCATCTATGGACCTTATTTTTATCATCTGTGGACCTTACCCAACTGGTGGTAGTGTGAGTCTGCTTGTGCTAAAGGAAGTAAAGCATTTGGAGTATCTGAAGACACCCATTCACATTCTGCTATTTGTTCTATATAAAATTTTTTTCTTCTCCCTCAGCTTGACCCTTCATAATGTTGAGCTGGCAACATTAGAAGAAAAGGTTTAGCAGTATACTGCAAAACCATAAATACAGGATGGTGACTGAGTCATACAAAAAGCAGATGCTGGTCGCAAGTGGCTTTGTGAGAGACTTAATCTTCGGTAATAGCAAAAACTCAGACAGAAACCCTCTGTCTTAGGGTCTCTAAGTGCTGCTTCTCTAGGTTCTCTCAGTACATCTGACTCGTTTGTATGTGTGCATTATTTTTGTGCATTTCTAGTCATTGTTTTATCAGGTTAAAGACTATGCAGCTCAGTGAATGATAGAGGATGAAATGAAAACAGGAAGACAGTGATGTGTGATCTTGAGACTACACGTATTTTTTTCCTTTATTGGAAAAGGCTTTTTATGCCCTAGGTCCCGGGTAAAGGAATTGCTACTATTTTCCACAAAGTAGATAAAGTTCAACCAAACTATTGAATTCACGAGTGTTAAGCACAAATCAGTCTCCTTAAGGCTCTGCCAACAGAAGCCTTAGGCAGAGTTGTGCATCTTTCACCTAATTCTCATCTTTTGCACAGGTGGGGACACTGGATGCTCTTGTTGGTCTGTCAGATGAGTTGGGAAAACTTGATAGCTTTGCTGAAAGGTAAAATAGATCTTATTTACTATCTACAAATGAGAAACAGACATTGTTTTTATGAGATGGTATGTCCTTGTGTTCACCTCAGTCTGACTCAGTTCAGCCTGGACTACAGCTGGACTAAAGTGGGTAGGCTTCGTTTAACCCTTGTGTTGATTGTCATGAAGTCATCCTAAGGAAAGGATGATTCCTTAAAATTTAGCTGAATGGAGTCTGTGATAGTTTTCTCTGCACGGTGATTTGAGTGGCAGTGCTAGGAAAGCTGTTTCTCAAAAGGAAACTGCTTGAAAAGTTGAGGTTTTTGTTTGTTTGTTTAAGAACATTCTTCCTCCCCCATCCAGAAACTTAATAAAACAGCTTTTAGAGAATATGAAACCCTTCCTGATCTTGTTTTCACAGAGTATTTCTGTAGAGCCTTCTGTCCCTTTGCAAACAGATATAGGAGTTCTAAGGATTAAGTTGTTTTAAATAAAATCCAAACCTCTCTCTTTCAGGCTTTTAAACTCCTTGAAAGCCAGAATATTGATTCACATTGTATAAAACCTACTCAAGCAAAGACTTGCATGATCTGACCATGACTTGCTGACCATTGCCAAGTTTGCCTTTTGGACCAAACTGACCTGGATGTACAAAGAATAATATATTGTAGCAAGCTGAGAAAATGCCAAGTTGTAAGACGCTTCATGGCACAAAGTAGAGTTTGAGACAATGAAAGTATAAGCTGCTGGGTTCTTCTGGTTTGTTCTATTTTTTGCTTTGGAAGCATGCAACTATGAACACATGTAGTTTTGGTCATGTGTTAGCTCTGGGGCTTTTAGCCTTTTTTTCTCCCAGTCCAGACTGAAAAGGATTTGCTTATCTGAATATGCTCAATCCTTTCACAGGTTTTTATCAGGCAATTGCAAACATATACAGAAACCCTGACAGAAACTGTTGGCATCTAGGCTGGGCAGTTTGGGTCAAAGTAGGTCTGCTACAATATATTTCTTTTAGTTTTATTGGTGCTATGTGAAGTCTGTATTAGGATGATTACATTTGATCACTCTGGACTGCATACAACATTGATGTTTCTAGGAGCATAGAATATGATTCATATCTTGCATTGAAAGACTACCTAAAACTAAACCATATTGCTTTTTCAGGATTTTTAGCAGGACAGAGAAACTTAATTAATCAAGAAAAGCATCTCCATAGTGACCCTGCCGAAAATACTGCCCCATATTCCTTGTAAACATGTTCAGGCCTCTGGCTCATACTGTAGAGAAGGAAATGGGAATGGGGGTAAATCTGGGAAGAGACAGTGCCAATATCTGCTAACTGTTCTCATGGAAGGTGTCTCTAGTCAGGGTAGCAGATAGGCAAGCAACAGTGAGGCCCTTCCACTGTTATCTGCTGAGGCAAGGACTCTTCCTTTTGTCCCATTTGCCTATCAAGATAGGTAACAAAGAAGGATCAACAACATTTAAAAATAAGAGGGATGCATTGAAAAATAATGAAAAAGCGTTAGAATAGTAACAGCTAATAATCAACACAGATTCATCAACACAAGAAAAAAATCAAATGTATTAGCAGATTGAGTCCCACAAGGACTCAATACAAAAGCATTTTGCATTAAATAAATGCCTAAGGTTTATGTCTGAATTGTGATTCAGGGGTTAAAATGCCAAGCACTCACACTTGATTGACGTAAATGGCATCCAGAGGGTTACAAGCCTGTTCAGATGACCTGAGCAGTCATGTTCCTGCTCCTCTGAAAGAGCTGCCTGCTGAACTGTTGCTGGATAAACACAGCTGCCAGTAAAGCCAGGCAGTGCAAACCTGTCAGCGCTGCCTCCTGCCAGGACAGCAGAGAAGGGGCAAGAGCTTGCAGGAGCTATTGTTTCCACATACTTTTATTATTTATTTACTCAGGGAGGAAGAGTGTTTTTCCATGTCACCCTGTGGTAGCATGGAGCTCTCTCATATTGACAGTCCTCTGGGTCACTGTTAACTGGGGGTTCTCCCTGTTCTCTGTTGGCAGAGCATTTGGCAGCAGCCTTAGATTGTAGGACTTCTGCTCCCTGTAGTGTTTTGGAGGCCTGGCTGGTAGCACCTTTTCATTTTTAGTATCACTTAAAGACTTTGACTTATTTTTTTGGAAGGTAATGGCATTGCAGCACTTGCAGAAGCAAAATGTGAAAGTCTTTCAAGACGTAACAATAGGTTAAATGGAGTTATTCTTTTTATGGGTTTTTACTACTACTTCTTGAAGCAGTTTAGCTGAAACCCTTTCCTTTTTAAAGCATCATTTGAGCATGATGTTTCCTCAAGGTGGGATTCATCTCATCTAAAGGCAGAGGTTTTAAGTGTTGACTGTGAAAGCTGCTCACTGAGTGAAACAGTAATGAAAGCTACTTTGGAAAATCTCCTGGTTTATACACTTCCCCATGGACTTTCTCCGTAAGATCTATAGACTCCTTCTATTGGTCTTACCAACTATTGTTCCAAGTTCCTTTGAGCTCCCTGAGCATCATGAAAGAGGACAAAAACCAGCTGTATCTACCAGCTGAAATTTTCAGAAATGCTTGGAAAGGTCACAGCTGACAGGGAACCACTCTCTGGATCCCTCAACCTCCCCACAGCCAGAGTGTGGGCAACACATGCTGTACAGGTGCTGGTAAAAAGCTTCTCTCCAGCTGTCATATAAGCCCCTTTTATATATTGAAAGGTCACAATAAGATCTTCTCTTCTTCAGACTGAATGATCCCAAACAGCATGAATTCTAACTACTGCATTCTTGGCAGCATCAGCAATCTCATCTTTTTCCTCCCTGTCACAGGACTAGAAAACCTTTCCCAAGACTGTAAGTTTTTTCACAGGAATAGAGATAGATGTAACTGCTTTGCAGCACGTGAATGAAAATCCTTTTCTCTGATGTTTTCCTCATACCAGGGAAGACTGTACCTGGCCCAAAGTCCTATTCCTGAGCTCTTGAAAACCACAGGATGTCACAAGATACATTGTCCAAACACTGTAGGTGCCCTTTCAGTCTGCAGCTCATCTGCAGCTGTAGTAGTCTCCCCTCAGGAAGGAAAGAAAGGGATAAGAAGCCTGCCATTACACTCCCTATCACTGTGCCAAGGATTATGTCCACTTCATGTCTCCACCAATTTCATGATCAGGCAGTTGCTTTGTAGCTGCTGCTTTTTTTTTTTTTTTACAGTGTGTAGTCAACCTGGAACAGTTAGGGAACTGAAAGCCAAATTCTGTGAATATCTCTGAGTGCGGAAGGATACTTGAACAACCAGAAAGTCTCTTAGCCTGTATGAGACAGGTACTTTGACTAGAAACAGGGGGATCTACTGCTGGAGGGACTTCATGAATCCATTTTTTTAAATCAGCAAAGAATAAGTAACTGTGTGGAGATAGTGTTCTCCAGGAGGGGCTCTGATCAAATCACTACTCTGAATCGGGCAGAAGGATTTCAGTCTAGTTCTCCTATACCTTAAAGGATAAGAGAGAAAGAATCCCCTAAAGAAAAAGAACAAGAAGTAAATTCTCCCTGTCAAACAAGTGAACACTGCCATTTACCCCCGAATACTTTATAAGAACCTTCTGTCAGCAACCCTTAGAGTTTCTTTGGCATTCTAGGGAACGAATTTTCAGTCAATGTTGTCTGTATGTAGCCTTCTGTTCCTTCATCATCTTTGGGGTTTTAAACATGGGTTTCTTGCCTTTCTGGTTTCTGCTATGAATGTAAAGAGTGTAGAGAAGACTGAATCTTGATCAGTCTAGAGCACTGGATAAATGATATTACCTGTGTTTTTGCAGAAATCAATGTATTTAAGAGATAAGAAATTTAGTTTTGCAATATATCATAGATTTTTTTTATCATCATTTGAATTGCAAAGTAACCTGCCTTGCTTCAGGTGTTTTGTTTGGGCATCTCTGTGTTTATTAGATTATTGTGATAGCTGTTTTGTTACAATTTTGTTACAATTTCACTAACACAGTTTTCTTGTTACACCTAAGCGTAATAAAGAAAATAGCCCAGTACATAGGAGAAGTTATAGAGGACTCAAAAGATAAAGTCCAAGAAAATCTTCTGGCCAATGGAGGTAGGTGCTGTGAATGTGGGATTTTTAATGCATTGATGCTGCCTTTGTTTGTTTTAGAATATGAATATGTGGAATTGAAACTCTCACACTTCAGAAAGGACAGCCACAGCAACATTTTATAAGAACATGTTTAGCCTGCTCCCATTTTTCTCAAAGTTAGCAGAAGCTAACTTTGGATGAAGAGGAAAGCAAGAGACATCCTCCTTCACTCCTAAAATGACCTAGCACATTTCTGTGCCCTGCCTGGGCTTGATCTCTTATGGGCACCTAAATCTCATTCTGTATGGCTGTGTGACATCTGTCAGTGATCTGTTACTGATTTGCATTCCCCAGCTATCCTGAGAAAGTACAACAAAATTGGGTGTGTTACACATGCTAATTACAAACTTGTAGAATGATGCTTTTGAATAAACTTAAGAGTGCACACTCCATCACCCTCTGACTGTCTACAATGTTGTACTTCAGACCTGTATGGGTAAAGGATGGGGAAGGAAGTTCTTTTAGAAATGTCCTTGCATGACATAAAACTGATGTGTGATGAGTGTAGCTGTTTAAAAAATACAATAATCCCACTTACTGTGTTTCAGGGCTAAAGGATAAAATGAAATGTCTCAAAAGTATGTTGACTGATGATTGTGGTGTTGTCACATGCATGCATTTGTGTGTATTAGTGCTAGACACAGGTCTTGGTCTGGTTGTAGAGATACAGTGATCAGGTTACGATGGATTTCTCAAGTAACAACCTCGTAGCTTGATCACGATATCCCTATGACTTGAGAAACAACAGGTTTCATTAATTTCCTTTGTTTCCCCTTTTTACACCATTTTGTTTTCATATCAGCTCTTCATGTGTGGTATTAGGATATGACAATTACTTGTGTGTTACTAATTTCTCTCCTCTGTCTGAGTTTGGTCATCCAAGCAAATCATATTAAATTAGGACATTAACCTTTCCAAGATTATTCACTGCATCTTAAAAAATTAAGTCATCTTTAGCATGTGAGGATTCCCCTAATATCTTCCAGTGTCAGTCTTCATAAGCAGCAGCAACTTTGCTGCACCAAGTCTTCCTCCTTTCCTTTTTGATTAGCAAAAGGACTCTAAAGTCCTTTTGGACTTCCTTGAGTTTGTGAACTCAAGGACTTCCTTGAGGTCGTGAAATTAGAAACAAAATTATAAGACCTGATTTCTTGCTTCATGGTCCGGTTTCAGACTATTAGACCATCCCAACTCAAACTTTAAGTTACACTGATTTTAGCTCAGTTGTATATAATTCTGATAGCAGTTAGGTGGTGGCTGTGTGTCTAAATTTTTTGTTAGATTTGTATGAAGAAAAATGCAAAGTACTAAAAAATACAGCACTTTTAGTTATGTGAGCGTACACACACAGAGTTTTTCAGTGGGCAACAGTTGAAAGCAGCCATGTGGAAATTTCTCTCTTACCAAGAGAAATGTATATTTGGGTAAGAAAAAATTTTTAATATATCGTAACAGCATAAGCAAGCTTTCTTGCTTATGACAGAATAAAAAATGTGAAATGTAATTAAAGCTTATCTTCAAAGATTCATACCAAATTCTCTTCCATTTATGGTAATGTTAAACCCAAATGAATTTTAAAATTGAATAAGTGGTAGAATAACTCCATTCTTTATAGTGAACGCAAAACAAAGCAAAGTGGGAAGCATAACAATTTTGAAGAATTAAGTGTTTTGAAGGGAAAGTGTCTAACACTGCCTCTTAGAGCTGAGTGTGTAAATTAGATTTTGAGAGATTCAGGCTGTGGAGTTCCTGGACAGCTGTGAGCTGGTAGGAATCATCTCTCCTGGGTGGGCAGCTGTGTGAAGTCTTTTAGAAGTGACTTGACAGGTCCCATAAATGAGGGATGCCATTCCATGAGCATCAGGATTCTAAGAGTGTTTGGCAATTTACACTCAGCTCTGCTAGTGTAGTTCACAGTAGGTTTTGCCACCCCAAGATCAGGCTGCTTAACTAACCTGCACCAGTGCCAGAGTACTGCTCAGGAGTGAGCTTGAAAACCTGGACTGAGAACTCATGCTGTGTTTAACTGTCCAGCATCCGGATTCTGCTGAGAATTAAGGAATGTGAGGATAGAAAGGGCATGTGAAGTTCTTTGGGGAACTTTTATATCTCATCAGCTATAAATAGGTCAGTGTGTGTCTTTAAAGAGCCTGTGAATACAATGTTCCTCTGCACAGCCCGGTAATGCCGTGCTCTTTGCAGGTTTCATCCCCACTGTATTTAGCAAGGCCTAAGCACGCAAGCTTAGAAGAGAGGCAGCGGGGTGAAATCCTTGTGCTGTGTACCCCATGCTTGAAAATGGTGTGTGAGCTCTGTTGCTGAAGTATTTTTGACCTCTCTGCCTTCCCCACAGAGAACATGAGCAAGCACTGCTGGAGAACTGTGCACACGAGAGCTGTGCCATAGCTCTCCCTGCCTTCTTCTCCTCTGTGTGCAGGAGAATTTGCTCATTCCTGATTAGACATTAGCAGGAAGCATTAGATCTTTGCCTTGTGACTCCTGCCGATTGGATGTGGGGGACATTGACACAGATGTGGTTTTAGAAAGAGGAGGAGAACACCACCGTGCCAGTGCTCTCTGCCTTCTAGGCAGTTTATCCCTTGCTAAGAAGCCTGTTCCCTCCTAGCATAAGACTTTCCATGCTTCGGAAATCTAATAGGGTAAACTGACTCTGTTGTGGGGTGAGAGAAGCCCATGGAAAAGATAGTGCTCTCCTGCCAAGGGTATTTGGTATCACACAAAACAGGGTAGTACCCTCAGCCTGGTAATATGGCAATGACACAATTTTTCACATTCCTTCTCATGCACCTTGGTTCATAAAATTTTGCCCTTACCCTCAAAGTCCAGCCCACAAGAAATTGTGCTCAAACCTCACTGTGGAACTGAATACACTCCCTGGACAAGGCAGCAAAGAGCACTTAAGGACCTCAGCATGCACATCCTTTACTTGGCACCTTGAGCTTGTTTTGCTCCCTATTGCCTCAGTGCAACTTCCGAGATATTCTCCATATTTACCCTCCTGGTCTGGAAGGGAGCTCACCCTTCAGGTGACAGGGCCTCTGGCCTCTTTGTCTAGACCTTGAGACCATGCCTGCTGCCTTCCCCTTGCCTTCTTAACCTTTAGGGGGCAGTTCCAGCCCCTCTGCTTATTGTGGCAGGATGCATGACTTTACCTCATCCTATAAAGTTGTGCAAGAACACTGTGTAGTGGTGTGTTCAGCATCCAAAGGGCTTTCAGGACTCAGGCAAAGAGCTGTTTGATTTCATGAGCTGCTGGAGGAGAATTCCTTAGTTGGTACCATAATGTACTAAGCCTTACTGTTTTCGAACATCCAGGAGCCCTGATCTTCAAACAGGACGATCCTGTTCTAGGAGCTGGATGTTGTATGTGTCGTCTCCTCTTGATTCTGGGAAGAAGCTATGGCTCCCTATGGTCCGAGGGTGCCTTGTTTTGGGGGTTGCATGCGCAGAGCCTTGCTGTGAATTTCTGTTGTTGGATGCTGTGACTGGATTTATCCATTTATATAAATACTCTATAGCTTTTTGTGAGATGGAAACTTCTGTGCACAAAATCAGTGAGAAATTTGTCATCACATCTGAATTTGTTTGATTTCTAGTGAGCACTTGATTGAATCACAGAGAAGTGACATCTGCTATGCTCTTAATACCCTTGATGAAGCTCTCAACCACCCTGACTATTACTGCTTGTCCTGGGCATGAAGTATTTTTCTGATAGCTCTTGCTGGGATTAAATTCAGGCATATTGCAGAAATCAAGATTGAGATTACACAAAACTGTTTCTACTGTGAAGAAGAATGTCTCTACAACTGTGTGTCCTGCTGATACAGATAATTTTACACTTTTTCTATACTACTAGGTGTAAGGCAGTAAAGATTTCTGGTTCAATTTCTAAGTTTGGGCATGTTTAGAATAGTGATTAGATTGGGCATGTGATCTGTGTGGATTTGATTTAGATCAAATCTCTATAAGAATTCAGAGGTTCTGGTTCACTCCTGTCTCTAAAAATAATCAAAGTTATGCCTAAGCTATAGCTGGGGACTACCACCCAAACTTTGGCTGTCTGATACACTATCTACTTTCATGCATCTCTTTGCATTTTCAGTTGACCTAATTAGCTACTTGACACGGTTTGAGTGGGACATGGCCAAATATCCCATAAAGCAGCCGCTGAAGAATATATCAGAAGCATTAGCAAAGGTAAATTGCAATACAAATTTTAAGATGTTGTCATGGGGAAGCATGTCTTTTGGCAGGTTGTGATCCCTCCTCTCACTGCAATCAGTGAAAACTTTGCCTTTGGCTTGGCCAGGAACAAGCTCAGAAGCACACGCTTCATACGGAAGCAGTTTATATTATTTTAATTTCTACTGCAATTATAATACGTACATTGAAACCTAACCAATCTGTAAGTATATGGCATTTCGTCAGATTTACTACAGTATATTGATGTGTTTTGTGCACTTTAATCCCCTTCATTGTAAAACTTTATTTTTTTCATATACTGTCATATTATTCTCCATCTTGGAGGGTTTTTTGTGAAATTGTTGGTCTGACATTAAATCAAATGCCTGCAGGCTGGATGAATTATTTACACTGTCAGTTCATTCAGAAAGGTGTGATGTGTAGTTCAATGTAGGTAACAAATGAAACCATGAACTTGCCCCTTAGGTACAGCTTCGGCACACTTACAGCAACAGCTGACTGAATCCTACTTTCTGCAGAGGCCTTTGCCATGGGGGAGGTCTGACACCGGTTCCCTCTTGCCCACAATCCAAGTGGTTTTAGGGGGGCTGACAGCTGTGTGCTTGTGTTAAGGTGCAGTGGCAATGGGATGGAGGTGAAAACAAGGCCACCACCACTGTGTTGAGTCACTTTTTTTTACTTTGTTTTAGCAAGTGACTCAAATAGAAACAGACCTGAAGACTCGATCAGCTGTGTACAACAACATTAAAGGAAATTTGCAAAACCTGGAGAAAAAAACTATGTAAGTATTTTGCATTGGGGATGCTGCATGGCTGAACTGAGGGCAGTGTGAGCCCACACCTATTGCTGTGCAGAGGACCATGTGTGTTCTGGTGGGAACACTTTTCTGGCTTTGGGGCATGCTGAGTAGCTGCAGACACAGTGAAAGTCAGTGATAGGAAAGCTGGTGTAATCAGCATGTCTCAAAATCAGCTCAGGGACAGTGCCGTTCCTAATGGGATTTATTGGCAGTGTGAGAAGGCAGTCTTGGAAAGAGTCAAAACTAAATGCACTGTATTGTTCTGATGGGACTTCAGGGAGTCAGAAATTAGATGAGCAGTGTCAGCTGGTGGATTTCTTTGCCAGACAGAGCTGTGTCCTGTGTTCTGAACAGGATTTGCAGAGCTCCCATAGGAAACAGCTCTGTCCTGCTCTGTCTTGCTGTCTTGCTGCACCTCATCGGCATCCCACTTATATTTTTCTTTTCTTTGTTTCATTCTGTTGGTTCAGGTAATGCACTGTTCGGGCTTCCCAAATGTTCTCTCTCCTGTCTTTGTCTGCTTATGGTCTTTACCTCTGTCAGTGCTGATACCTGGGTTTTTTTCTAGGATATCACTGCGGAGAATAGTAAAATCCAGTAAGTAGTAAATTCAAAGCAACTTAGATGATGCTGTGCAAGCCCTCACCCAACACATGCTTATATGTGCCACTGTTTCATATTCAGGATCCGGGCACAGGACACAGGTCCTTGCCCTCCTGACCCTGCAGCCAGCCAGGTTGGCATCCTGCTGGCCAGGCCTCCAGCCAGGTGATGAGGGGGAAGAACGGAGACCTTGTGGTCAAGGCCTATCTTCCTCTCACCATTTCATTCACCTTTATATGCTGACAACTCTGGTGTCTACCTGTGCCAGATAACTTGAGTTGAACAAACACCTAATAAGTTACTGGCCACTTAATTAATATTTAGAAACTACTGGTTTAGGTCCTTTTCACTTTTGCCCAGTGACAGGAAGGATGATTCCTCTCTTGTCATACAGACTTGGTGCCTTCCAGCCATGTCCAGTCAGCCCTGGCCATCTACATCTCTTAGGAATTAATATGATCAAGTGGGCTTAGTCTGTGAAGACCTCCTGCAGGTCCCACCCATGCATGAGACTGCTGCTCTCACTGCCCTTCAGCAGGAGGTATCTAAGTGTGCTTGGCCATGGCAGTCCAGATATGCCAGTGTTGCTTTGATGGCCTAGGTCTGTACTAACATGGCTTGCTCTGCCTGAAGCCTGGACACACAAGTAGTTCAACAGGCTTCCTGAGAAAGCAGGTGTCTCCCTCAGGAAGTGGCAATGACTGGAAGAAGATGTGCCCTTCCTGAGCATCTACACCCCTACTGTAGAAACAAAGGCAGCAGAATGGTATAGTTTCATATAAAGGGCATAAACTAGCCTCATGCTAGTCACTGATATTCTGTCATTAGTATTAGTTGGTTTTTGATCCTTTTCTTGCAGTAAAAATAATGAAATGGCCATTTCAGAGGTGTAGCTGTGTCCTTTAGCCACCTCCTTCTTGGCCCTCTTCTACCCCAGGATACACTATTAACAACTCCACCCACAGCACAATACCTCCAGTGTGCTGCTGCTGAGTTCCTGCTAGTGTTATTTTTACTTTGCCTTTTTCACCGTAGGGGAAATCTGCTGACCCGGACCCTGGCAGACATAGTGCATAAAGAAGACTTTGTTCTGGATTCTGAGTATCTTATCACACTGCTCGTCGTGGTGCCAAAGTAAGGCAATAGTGTGTGCACAGATGCTTGATGTGGTGTTGAGTTTCAGGCCCAAGCACCGGATCCAGGCAATGCTGAGTCAGGTTGGGGCACCTCATCAGCGCTGTGGCTGGGACACTGGTGGAGCTGTTAGCAAAGAAGAATGGTTTCTGCCAAGAGTGGTGCTGGCACAAAAGGAGACAAAGACTGCTCCAAAACTGTAGCAGGACAGAATTGGGATGTGGGTTTTTAATGGTTACGAGTGCGTTCTCAATCAACCTCCCGAATACTATGAGCTAAAAGAAAAACAGACTCTTACCGGAGCATAGCCATAACCTGTCCAACTCACAGCCTCTGCTGGCCATACACTGCATCTGCAAGTGCCTACATGCAGGACGACTGCCACTGCCATCAGTCGCAAAAGTTATTCAGTGTCCTCCTCAGAAGCCTACACGAAAGTTTCCCCCTCCATATAGCCCTGTCCCAACACACACATAAGGCACCATCACTTTTCTGTATGTATCACAGGTTAAAAAAAGCTGAGATAAGTTTATTGAGTTTATTATTTGCACATTCTTTCAGATTCCTCCTAAAAACAGACTTCTTGCTTTGCAAACTCTTACCATCCCGCAGATCCCTTTCTCCCAGTGCTGGCACTCACCATGATTACAGTCTAGCATTGGATCAGCTCTGGGGTTGCACACAGCAGATGCACCACACTTACCCATGGTAGGGATCCTGGAGGATGGGACACTGTGTGACAGCCTGGAAGTATGTGCCAAAAGCCATGTTCTTCCCACCATCAGCTTCCTGTTGTGAACCCTTCTTCAAGCTAAGACCCAAGTGAAAACTGAGGGTGTAGCATTGAGGGAAACATCTCAGCTGGTGACTAGGAGAGGAAAGGATAGGAGAGGCTTAGTGTATCTTAATGACATAACCCAACACAAAGAACTCCAACCCTTCTACCCTAAGCCATTAGCTTAATTAACTACATATATCAACACATTTGCTTTCCAGTATATAGTATTTATTTACTGTGCTTTGTTTTGTGTTGCTCAAAGGTCAAGCTACATACAGTGGCAGAAGACCTATGAATCCCTCTCAGATATGGTAGTGCCTCGCTCCACCAAGTAAGTGAAGTTCCAAATTAAGCTCCCTGTTTGTTCCAGAGATCCCTGCTATATTTCAGCCAAATTGCTGGGTCCTGGAAGGAATCACTTATCTAATGCATAGGCTCCACATTAACATATTTTCAATTGAAACTACAAATCACTCTGTTGAAGGGAAGTGCAGATGAAAGAAAAGAAAAAAATCATTTTATTACAATTAGGTTGTTGTTCCTTTTTCAAGTAATCTAGTTCTTTCTACTTTCAACCATTGCCTTTGCTTTTTTGTGTAAAACAGACAATTTGCTACAATAATCAAGGCATAATTCAAACATACGCAATCACATACAACTTTATGGAAACTACTTTGCAAGAAGATCAAACACTAAATTTGCATTTTAATTGCTTCTTACTGTATAATAGAATAATTCAGCATACTATCATTTGCATTAGCAAATGCCATATTAACTTATCCTTTCACCCTAAATATTCCACTGCTCAGCTCACACAGACCACGAGGTTCAATCCAGGGCACAAAAGCTGACAGTGCTATGACCTGAACTGGAAGAAGTGGAAGCAAGCTGTTTGCTACTGCCTGTCTCAAAAACACAAGTGCATGGAAAGGTGGGGGAACACTACCAGGAAACACAGACAAATCAGACAGGCAGAATGTGTGTACTACAGTGGGTTCAGGAACTTAACTCATTGAGTTTTACATTGGAGATAGTGTGGCCAGTGCTAGTAAAGTCTTTGTTCCCTGTTTCAGCCACAACAGTTTTCAAAAAGCAGGGTGGTGTTCAGTATCATAAATGAAAATAAAGAGAACTGCGAAAGAGGAAGGTGAGGAAGGTAAAGGCGTGAGGGATTTGCCATGACAAATCACAGCAGTGGATTTCTCTCCCACAGAATGATTGCTGAGGATGCAGAGGGAGGACTCTTCACCGTGACCCTATTTAGAAAAGTGATGGATGACTTCAAGGCTAAAGCCAGGGAGAACAGGTAAGTAACTGACTGCTAGTCAGGGCAGGCTAGTGAGACATAATGAGGATAAGGTGAAGCTTATTCTGTGTGCAGTATGCTAAATCCATCACTGAGTTTTATGACTTCTTGACTGCTTGGGATGCTGCTGGCCCTAAGCCACTGACAAGGTAGGGTGGGAAGGAGCTGTGGCAGCAGAATCAATGATCCTGTTCCTAAAGCACCAAACTACAGATCCTGGAATTGTCCTTCCTGGTCTCACGCTACTGATAGCAGGAAGCTGGCTTTCTAGGAGTGACTTTAACTCCCACCCTCCACATACTTTAGCTTGTTAAATGGCTACAACTTTCTGTACCTGTTTCTCCAGAGGCAAAAGAAATGAGTGTGCATTTTGCCTGGACTACAGTTTGTGAGAGCAAATGTCATTCAATTGTAGGTTCATGGTTCGAGAATTTTATTATGATGAGAAGGAGCTGAAATGTGAAAAGGAAGAGCTGATGAAATTAGCTTCTGATAAGAAACAACAATATGTAAGTAGCCCCTCAAGCTGATGGCCTACATAAATGCAGCCTTTGCTACCAGCATGCCTAAGCATCTCTCACTCAGAAATGGCTTTATGGTTCCAACAGTCTCCTGTGAGCTCCATTTAGCCCATAAAACTGAGGCATGGGATAAATAACATGATTTACCCAAAGTCATTTGAGTTTCTGATAAACTGGGAGTCACTACCAGGTGCCTGGGAACTGTCCCAGCAGCCCATGATGACCTCAGTGGTGTGTTAGTTATAGGGCTGCTTCACTCAGCGAGGGGATCACAGTACTGTTGTGTCTGTTCTCATAGGGCCCATTACTGCGCTGGCTGAAAGTGAACTTCAGTGAAGCATTTGTGGCTTGGATTCATGTGAAAGCCTTGAGAGTTTTTGTTGAATCTGTCCTGAGGTAAGTGAATAAACACACAGTGCAGGCAGAGATTGCTGTGAAAGTCAAAACATACAGTTCTCTTCCTGGTGCAGTTCCTTTGTGGGTGGAACCCTTACACACCTTGTTTTGTGTTGGTCAAGGTGTGTCCCTTGCACACTTTATTCCAGGAGCTCAAGGGAGACAATACAGATGTTCACAAAAAAGGTGACACACAAATTTGATGAAAAAGAGTTCTTTGGGGGCACTCACAGGGAAGTGGAAAACAAAGACACTATTTAGTTGACTTTTGGCTTCAAAAAGAAAATGCTTTCTGATCAGGAGGTAGCATTGTTTCTGCAACCCACCATCAGCTGGCATGCCTGGAGGCTGAGGAGGGAGAAGGGCAGGAGCAGAGAGCTGTGTCCCTTCGCAGCAGATGATCGTGTATGTTGATGTGTTTCAAGGTATGGCCTTCCAGTAAATTTCCAAGCAATGCTGTTGCAGCCAAATAGGAAGTCTGTAAAACGCCTGAGAGATGTCCTAAACGTGGTCTTCAAACACCTGGATGAAGTTGCAGCAGCAAGTATAATGGACGTATGTATTTGAACTGCAAGTGCACATGCTGTAGCTTGCCTCAGCTTAGCCAAATGAAACTTCCACTGCCCAGGGGCTCCAGCATGCATGTCCTCACATCTTGCAGTGCTAGGAGCTAGAAGCCCTGGGTGCAGCTCTAATCCCTGGTGGTTACAGACTGGATTAGGGTAACAGTTAGGCTCAGATTATGATGCAGATGCATAGAGATTGCTTGTATTTTCTGTTGCAGCATCTGATGTTCACAGCTACCAGAACAAAATAGGTCTGCTCAATTATGGCAGTTCCTCTGCATAAAAGGCTTAAAGTCCTTTATAAACATTCAGATCAACACCAGCAAGAAAAATTAATTTGGAGCTAAACGCTAGGACTGTGACACCTCTGTCCCCTGTAAAAGGCTGTCATTCATAAATAACCGAGGCCTTAAGCAAGCAGTACTTGCTTTCACCTTTCCCAGATCTTGAGTGCAGAAACATTTTAGGCTAAAGTAATAAATAAACTAGCAGGCCTTCATAACAGCCTAAAACCAGCAAGCATGATTCCCACTATGCAAAGGGAGGACAAAGAGATGAGTTGCTCTAGAGATGAGTTGCTCTAGAGCTGATGCACACAAAATTGCTACAAGTTCATGACAATGAAGCCCAAATTCTCAATGCTAGTTATGTTAGACAGCCTGAAACAAGCAAAGACCAGATTCCAGTGACGAATGTAGGAGAGGAGCACAAAAGCAATCCCCTGTAGCTTCGAACTGCGCAACAGTTTGTTTACTGCCACTAAAGTCATATTATTTCCTTTTCCAGCCTGGCATGGACATCCCTGGCTTACAACTGAGTAACCAAGAATACTATCCTTATGTCTATTTCAAGATTGACCTCAGTCTTCTTGACTGCAGTTAAAGAAAAATTGCTCAAGCTTCATCTATTAATTCTCAAGACTCTAATGTTATAGTAAAACGATCTTTAGCTGCTGAAAGTCAAATTAAAATGCAGATGCTGTAGCAGGATGATCTTCCTACCAATAATTTTTACAGTGACTTCAATATAAATATTCCTTATTCATAGTTTTACAAAAAAATATTTCAGAGGCAGGAGGTACTATGGTAGTATTTATTTTTTTTGGTAAATTACAAAGATGGAGTATCTACAGGACTTGAAATAAAACAATTTAAAAAGTATGGTGGCTAATGGGTCTACTAAGTATATACAGTCCTGTTTTTCTAACAAAAAAATACCCAAACAGAAAAAGTAGAAAGCATCAGAGAAAAGTCCAAAGTTCTTTTAATTTAACAAAAAAAATGCCAAAAGTTTAAGAGGAAAGATCCTCAAAAATGCTGAGGAGCTTACTGTAGTATGACTTATAGTCCCAAGTACTCATGAGTCTAGTTTTTGCAAAGATAATTCAGTTAAAACAGTTCCATTAGATCTCATCTGCTGGGATGACTTAAGAGTCAGACACATCTCTTGCACCAAATCAGCAAAGTTGCTGCTGGTTCTGACACTGCCTTTCACAGGGATGAGCTACAGGCAATCTCTTACAGACATCTGATGACAAATATCCATATTAGGTTATTTCCTTGAAAGAAGGGGAAACTTTCAGCTCTTTCATTCCTCACTTACAAACAAGCTCATCACATGAGGGTCACTTCACTAGACACCAATATACAAGACATGGAGAGCAATAAAATAATAGTATTTTTATTAAAAAAGCAGCAGTAAACATCCCTATTCCCAGTTCCCCTTCCAAGGAAATAGCAATTTCAGATCAAAACAATGTCAGATGGGAAGTGAAGAAACATTACCCAATTTGCTGGAGACAGCACCAGGGTGGTTTTCTAATAGCACCTGGAAATCCTCATGCCCTAAAATGGGGATTAGCTTCACTACTAATCCAGGGGAACGACCAACAGCTCCCAGCATCTCCCATTGCAGCAGCAACCGCACTTCCATTGTATTAATGATCTTATGAAGTCTGGCACAAAGAAAGAGAAAGCCCCTGAGAAGCAATAAGAAAAGGAAGACTAAAGAGCATTTAAACTAAGATTGTCCATCTAATCAGGCTTTAGGCCAAACTCACTTAGGTCAAGATCTCACAGCAAGGGGGTGGCTTAGGACTCCCGTCTGCACAAGCCTCTCTATTCTACAGTTCATTTTTCAAGAGTCATCCAGAATAGGACAGCCTGTATCATGTGCACCTTTCTTACTCTATACAAGACTAACACTGTGTGTCAAAAAATATTTTATTCTTTAATTGAAACAGAAGCTGACCAGATTCCACCTCCATGAAAAAAAAAAAATTACATTTAACATTGGTTACACTAACAGCCTCCAGTAACACTCAAACAGCACACTATCCACAAAATAAAAACCAAGATGTTCCAAAGAAATATCCATGTTGTCCTCAAAATATTTGTAACACAGAATACAATCAAGTTTACTGGTTATGACAATTCATAGAATTTCTGCAATGTTTTCTTGAGATGCGTACAGTCCACTGCTGCAGTGCATCAAACAGCACAGTTTGTCATGTGCTGTTCCCCACATAAAGGCCACTGGAATATCCGTCTGTTTGTGATCCAGGCTGCAAACTGCTGCGCAAACTCTCCCAAGAAAAAAAGTTTCCTGAAGATCTCACAGCTCATCCTTATCCCAGTCATCCAGATCCACATCACTGAGATCAATGTCATCTTCAACTGGAAGCTGTGAAAAAGGGAAGGTTTTGAGCATGTATTTAGAAGTACTTAATGCCAGGAGATCCCTGACTTAGAAATATTCTTACTTCATCCTGAGAGTGAAGCTCTCTCCCGTCATCTCTTTCGTTCATAAAACAAAGTGCATTAAGCACAGGACAAGTGATCAGAGTTTAGACTGAGGATTGTTTTCTACTAATAAAAATACTCCAGATGAAGGCAATACAAGTAAGCTCTGTAACAAAACTACTACCATATTCTGTGCTTTTATTTGTCTGAAGTAGATCAAAGGACTGCAGTAACTTTGTTTTTTACAGCAATGCTGAACCTTAACAATGTCCACTGAGTCACTGTGTTATTTATTACACAGGCTTTACCTGACGAACTTTCTGACAGTAAGACCTTGGTGTCAAGGTCAGCATACCGCAGAACCAAAGTCTCCACAACACTGGGGTCCTGAATGCATGCACTACCACCTCCCTTACTCAGCACTGCTAATATACTTCTTCCTCAAGGGATTCAATTTTCAGATCACATCCTATCAGCTAGGCAGGAGCATCTGGTCCACAGTCAGACAATCAATTTGGCATTTGGTCTGCTGGCAGGATTTAGATAATGCAAAACCATCAACAAAACTTGCCAAAAGCTTGTAAGAACAAGAATTTTCACATTGACAGTTCTTAGTTACTCTATTCTGTCACTTCTGAACCCAGCAGTTCATCAGCACTTTTAGAAATGGAGCATCTCTTACCTCACCATCTTTGCCATCCCAAGGTTCAACTGAATGAATTTTGGGGAAAGCTCCACCACCCACTGGTGCTGTAGAGCCACGACCAACAGAGAGTTCCCTGAGAAAAAACATGTAAAAGTTAAAGTTCAGAAACTTCTCCAGCCTTCCTCCACCTGGAACAGTGCCTGCTTCAGATAAAAGGAAGTCAACTTTAAGATTTCATCTCTTCAAGCAAATCTGAACTGTCTTTTGGAAGCAAAAACTTTTCAAATTGAGAAGCGGAAAATGACAGAGCCCTTAAAGCAGCATTGAAAATTTACAATTGGATCCAAAGACATCCGTGACCTACACTATTTCATATTTCAGCAGTGTAACAATCATGGATAAGTACAGACATTTAACAGTATGTTGTTTATCACTTAAGGCAACTCCAAGGAGAGCCTACAATTCTATTTGTGGAAGTCACCTGCAACTGTTACTCAAAATTACCAGATATCTTTTTTAGTGAAGACTAAGCCTCCACGGCTTCCAATGGGTACAAGGTAACCAGCCTCTGAGACACTTCATCCTGCCCTTGCTAGTTAGGCTTGCTCAAAAAGCCCAGCATTAAAACCCTGAGGAGCTAATCCCTTTGCATTCTTTCAGAGGCAAATAAGACTGAATTAGCATTCCTCCCTAGGTGGATTCCATAATTTTTGTGCTCTTCACAGTGCCAGTTTCCTTACTTGTAGTCAACGCTGCTGAGACTGCCTATTAGATTACAGAAGCTGCCTACAGCAGCCGAGTTAACAGCCAGCCACACCAACTGTGATTATACTTTCTCTAGGCAGCACAGCTGAGCTGAAGCGTGGAAAGACAATACCAAACCAATTACCCAACAATATAAGCTGTTAAATTGACTGTTGTGTTCTGGAAGTACCATCCACCCTCCCCAGGAGAGGCTTTGCTAAGATGGATTTTATAGACTAAGAGAATTTGCCATGTCTGAGAAAGGCAGATGCTTCTCTAATGTGCATTAATTAGTACAAACTGTCTGGTATTTTTCTCTTCTTGCATCTGAATCCTGAATTTTACTTGATGCCCTAAGAATGTTTATTTTTTGGCACTGAGAAGAAAGTCTGATCACTTGGTAAGATCTTACCTGTCTGATCAACAGGTAAGAGAATATAGCATTGGTTCCACTAATCCAGCAGGAACAGCATTCAGTTAATGTGCTTCTTATGGCAAGGTGGGGAGACGCTGTTGCATTTGCATTTGCTTTTGCAATTCTGTCTGTCCTATGCCATTCTCCAAGCAAAGACATGGAAATAACACTGCTAATGTAAGCTCTCAAAGGCTCTTGCATACTTTATGGCAGCCAGTGCTTTACCTGGAAGCAGAGTTCCAGTGCTGCTGTCAGCTTCTGTCATCCTCGCCATTTCCCTTCCCCATTCCATTCTTCTCAGCACTGGTTCTTGCCCAAGCTATACAAGAGGCAGTTTCAGGGAACTTGTGCTGAGCACTGAGCTATTGAATTTTTGGATGGATTGCTTCAGCAACCCAAATCAGTTTATCAGGTGGCAGGAGAATGGGAGGTAGGAGGGGGAAGACAGGACCAGTCTGAACAAGGAATATAAACAGTAACATACAGAACCTCAACAGTACCCATTTAGATACCCAAACTGGGAACTTGCCAATTACTTATGACTAATCAGAATCCACCATTTGAAGTAAATAGAATTGATTACCAAGTTATTTCCTGAGTTACAGAGAAACAGAATTTTTCAACATCAAAGCCCACTTCTGTCAAAAGTCATGCCAAAACTACCATTTAAGTCTAAACGGCCAACTTAATTTTGTACACCACAAAAAGGTAGTGACTGCTTTATTGCAATCCTCACTGAAATCATTCTAATCATAATTCTCTTAACTGTGCAAGTTTTGTCTGATCCTCGAGAGTCTGATTTTGGCCTAAAGAGTCACAGCCCCAGTTACAGAAAGATTCAAGTCACTGAAAGATTTCATACCTGAGAAACTCGTTAATCCCTTGCTCACTGAATGATCCTTTCAGAAGGGCAAATTTCATCTTGCGAGCATTAACAGCAGCCATTGCTGGATACCCAAAGCCTCCAATCCCCAGAGAGCTCTCAAGATCTGACTGAGCACCTGCTTCTGTCCACAGCCACCTTGAGGAAAAGACAAAACAGAATATTAACAATGAAGATAGGCACTACAATAATTTTCAAGTCACATAAATTCTGCAACCCTGCAGAGTTCAAGCGGGGCTCTGAGCTGCCCTTGACACTGGCAACTGTTACTGATATCAGCAGGGAATAGCAGGGTCCCGATCTTGAACCTTGCACCAGAAGAAAGCCCCTCCTCAGCAGCACGTCTAGGCCAGTCCCATCCTCACAGCCACTGAAAGCTGGATCAGAACAGCCATTGCAGGGAAAGAACTATGTTACTAAAGTGAACAAATTGCTGCACTTTTGCCTGTATTAAGCAAGGTTTAAAATTACTCAAGTCACAGATCCAAACATGACAAAGTCCTGCCTAAATATCACTATAAAGAACTTTTAGCTAAGGACACTCAGTATTTGTTTCTCGCTGGTCAGGTCTCAGTTCCTGCAATGCTTAGCAAGTCTCCTGAGTAACCTCTGGAATCAGCCAATCTCAGCCTTTTCCCCCAGGCTTTCATGCCATTCTGCCCCCTTTCACAGCAGTCTGTGTGACAGAACAGCTCTCACTTTCCAATTAAGTTCCAGAGATCCTCACCTGCACCTGAGAGGAGGTGGCAAAGCCTGATGGCCTGCTTCTTTGACAGCATGAAACTTGTTAATAAACTGTAATTTACCTTTTTTTTCCCCTGAGAATTCAACATTCATACTGGCAGACTCTCCCACCAGCAAAAGACTAAAAGAAACTGCCCTAAAATATTTTAGTATTCAGGACAAGAGTAAAAGTTGCTTAATCTCATTAATGCTTCAATATGTGGCAGGAAATCTGCAGTATATGAGAAAACTGTGGCAGAATTGGAGGTGGATGAAAAGAAAAAAAAATAGCAGGCTATTCTAAAGTTACAGCATTCCCTCCCCCGGTAATTAGTGAAATACCACAGTATGCTACCCTGAACTAGGAACAACTCTGATCTGTAGTTAAACTGCTATTATACAAATTTTAGCCCATTACCTCCACAAATGCTCACATCTTTTCCAAGATAACCAATCTACAATGACACTTACCCCCACATTTTCTTTTTATATTTTTCAGCCATTTTTAACATGACATCCAGGTAAGAATTTCTCCCTGAGGCTCCTGTTAGACAGAATTGGACGAGTTAAAAACCACAACTACATGCTCTAAGTGACAAATTCATACAGAAGTCTGCTTGCTTGTATGTGTACCTGTGTCAAGAATATGAGGCAAGACAGAAATGATGCACAGCTGATGAGCATCACAGGTAGTCTTCAGAACATCCTCACTAATTATCTAGAAGAGAGCAGCAGAAAGTCAATGAGACTTGGTTATTCAGTTGTGACTGCATTTCCCTCCAACAGCCTTATAATAACTCCATCCTACAAGGTAATAAGCATTGAAACAACTTGACACAAAAGTGGATGAGTCTCCCCTACTTCAATGGTCCCGCAGCACAAGAATAATTTACAAAGTAAATCTACAATTCACAAAATCTTCTGTAGAGACTTGTAGCAACAGTAAAGTAAGTGGTACCAAATAAGGCTTACAGAAAGCACAGTAAGATGTCACTTGTTGCTCAAAATCACTGTCCTTGCCCGGGGCTGGGAAGAGCACCCCCAGGACCGTGCAATGCCTGCTGGCACAAGGAGAGCCAGCAGTGAGCAGCTTTTGCTGCATGTGAGATTGTTCAATCAACAGTAACAGCAACACTGGGTTTGTGGGATCTGCCTCAAAAGGAATCGATCCAGTGACCTGTACCAGTGGTCTCCAACCTTTGATTGTGCACCCCACCAGTAAAAAAATTTTTAAGCATGCAGCCCTAGTATCTGTAAATCAATTATATACATATACGCATAAATAAATATGTACTATTATATTAATATTTAAAGCATAATAGACATTTTAGAAGGATGAGAAATATGAACTAAGCATTTAAAAATATCTTTATTAATCCTACAAATGTTTTAGGTTTTTTCCTTTCTGCATCCCAATGGATTGTCTTGTGTGCACCTCACTTTGGAGACAATCACCATTTCAAACGTACCAACAGAAAGTGGAAACCAGAAGTTGCCATACAGGGGATGGGGTTTCTTGGGCAAGCAAAATGGCTTACCATGCACCTCCCAATGGACAGCTTACAAATGACAAAGCCCTGCCCTCTTTTTGTGAGAAAGAGATGGGGCAATGAGCCCAACCTTTTCACTCACTGAAGAGTGGACTCACACACCCTGGCACCATCCTGTCTGTGCCTTCACTGCATCAGTTCTGATCATCTTCCAGTCAGCAACAAATTCATAGTAGAAATAAACATTTAGTTTTCTGTTATTTAAGACTTGTCACCCTTTACTGTCTGGGGCAAAACAGTGCACAAGCACCACACAGGCAGTTTTATTTACAGTTAATATAGTCCTCTTAAAATTGCTGCCAAGAATATGATGGAAAAGCAATTTGAGAAAATAATGTAGAGGTACCTCCAGGAGCTCAGGTGGTGGTGCATTATCAGAAAACAGATCCAGAGCACGAGCAATGATATCAGATCTAGTTCTCCCACCATCATAATCAACAGGATCTTCACCTTTCTGGAAGATTTTAATGGTGGGAAATCCACGAATCTGCAAGACAAGTTTAAGCCATCAGCTCAAATAAACACGAATTGATGGTGGAATTGAATACGGTAGAAATTATCTGCTTGTCCAATGTATTCTAGATTAAGAGCAAGGGAAGAGATTTAAGATTTACATGTATCAAGTCTCACAGCATGTTCTGACTTAACTTGAAGACTTTTGTAGCTTTCTATCTGTGCAACAATTCGAAACAAGGTTAACATACATTGAAACACTGCTTCAGCGTTTGGCTGATGAACCAGCAATGGTTTAATCTCAATTTAGATGCACAAAGCTCGACAGGTTTAAGTATCATAAGGACTATCTTTACTCTTCATATTTATTAGACATTAGTGTCCCAATTTGTCTGTGCGGGGACAGCACTGTGACTACATGGCAACAAGTGGACATTAAACTCCCTCTGCTACACTTCCAGTAAAACTCGCTCAGTGTTCCTCTTTGCTGTCAGCCATGTGCACTTACAGGGAAAATAAGCAGCACGCTGTAAGCTCTGTGGACTGTACTAAAAATTAAAGAGTATCAGTTTACTTTGGGCAAGCAACACATCTGATCTGTGCAGCCAATATTGTCAGAATGATCCCTGCTAACTGGTTCCAAGCTGTACGGGTACATGTGTGGGTTCTGGAGATGCCCAGCCAGCATACAAACAGTCTGAAAAGAGAGACCTCTCACTTTAGATGATAAAGGCATACAAGATCTTATGGAAACAGATGACCTTTTTCATTGGCAACATCCAAATTTATTCTTTTCCTCTCTCCCCAGTTATTTTTATTGTTACTGACATTCAGGAATTAATTATTTGTGGAAAAAAATTGTATGCACCACTTATTTTTAGCAAAAAACTTTTAATAGTACCAGATGAAGAAACAGTTCAGTAAGCATTGAAGAGAAATCTGACTTAATAGAGAGGGAAAGAAAATTGTAACCACTGCAGAGCACACTCACCCCGTATCGCCCTGCCAGCATCTGATTGACTGTTGCATCTACTGCAGCCAGCTTTACTTTTCCTTTTGTTTGTTCCTTCACCTCAGTGGCAGCAGCTGCCCATTCTGGCTCCAGGCTGAAAAACACAGTACAAGTGCTCTAAGCTCTTTGAGAGTTAGCAGAAGTATACCACACTTCAACATTACATAGTGCATTCCACTCAAGGAAATAAAGTCTCTGCAGAGAATGACAAGAGAGTTATTCCAAAGGAGATTAAGGTCCTGCATTAAGGAAATAAAAGGGAGGTATAACTCCTGGATCTTATTTCTAATGATAACTGGGAATTTTACTGCTAAGGAAGAGTGCAGCCAAAACAGCACCAAGGGGCCCTGAGCAAAAGCCCACACATTTTTATTAAAACACCTTACAAAAAACCCCACTTCTGGTGTACCAGAGATGGAAGGTCTCTTTTAGGGGGGCTAAGGATATCAAACAAAACCAAGCACTAATGGGAACTGAATTGTCAAAGAAAAGCCTCATTTACTTTTTGCAGTGCCCACACCACGGGGCATAAAACTCCACCATCCACACATCGTCACTATTGATGACGTTCTTATCGAAGGTATCATCAGTCAGCTCAATCACATCCTTCTTGTCTCCACCTCCACTCTCCCGGCTCTGTAAGAAACAAACAGACCCTCCTGTAAGAGGTAACCAAAGCTGGTTTCCCACATAAGCCACCTCCTGTGTGTCGTGTTGTACCAAATGGTCTTTATTCGAGTAAGATAAACAAGAGGCAGTCTTAGGCATCCGAAACTCTGTCCTGGTTTCCAGGCAAAACAAACATGTGGGAGTGCAATATACACTACAGGGTACAATCCACCCAGGTCTTCTACCTGGCCAACCTGAGGATGCCACAGAGTACTTGCACCATGATTTAGAGACAGCAGTAGGAGCCAGAAGCTTTTCAATTTACCTTCAGGGAAGAAATCCAACAAGCCAACTTCAGAAAAACACTACCATACTAAAAAAACCTATCCATCCAGTTTAGACTAGGACTGGGCAAATGATACCTGAACCACTTGGATAATGGGGCTAACAGGGACCTCAAAGTTCAAAAGGAGATGCACCTGGGGAAAAACAGCCCCATACACCAGTACATGTTGGGGACTGACTAACTGGAGAGCAGCAAGAGAAACCTCAAGGTCCTGGTGGACAAGCTGAATACTAGCCAGAACTGCACTCCTATGGTAAAGGTGGCCAAGAGCCTCTGAGCTGCACTAGGCAGAGAATTGCCAGTAGGTCTGAGGCGGCAATCTTTCCCTTTGCTTAGCACAGTGTGAAACACGTGGAGTGCTGGGTCCAGTTCTGGGTTCCTCGGTAGAAGAGGAATGCACACACTGGAGCAAGTTAAGCAAAGCTGATTAAGGGTATGTGATGAGAGGGTGAAGGAAAGTAAAGAAAACGACAGGCTCTTCTCTGCAAAAGCAAGAGACAAAAGGGCATAAGTTGAAATAGAAGAAATAACATTCTATAATTCTATTAACTTAAATACAAGAGAAAGATTTCTACTGTGAGGATGGTCAAACACTGGAACAGGTTGCCCAGAGACTGCAGTCTGCATGGAGTATTAGATCTAGGAGATACTCACAACTTGATGGGACACAGCCCTGAGCAATCTGCTTAGCTGACCCGGCACTGGGTAGGGGGCTCGAGTAGAAAACCTGCAAAAGTCCCTTTCAACTTCAACTATTCTGTGGTGGAATCAGGGGCACAAGCTCTGACCTCCTGTACAGGACAGTCTCCAGTTGAAAAACAAACACACATTCCCTCAAATACCTGTTTCCCAGAGCTGTATCCTCCACTTCTGCCACTAAGACGTTCTTTCACCAGGGACCGAAGAGCACTTAGAGCAGCTTCAACAATAGCATCACTTGTCCTGCCACCTGCAATGCAGCAAAGTAAGTGATTAAACCACCAAAAGGCCAGTTTAAGGTCAGCTTCTAACTTAATTACAAACAGTACTCCCTCACCCTAATGATTTTTCAGGAAAAGCAGGACTGTGCTATGAGTGATACAGTCCTAGTGGTGGGACATCTGACTTCAGCACAAGAAGCAGGACTGCTTCACCACACGTTTTAGCAACCCAGCTTATCTGATGAGGGGTGACTGTGGCAAGATCCAAATAAATAGGAAGAAAGGAATAATTCTTTGGAACTTCTATCAACCTCCAAAAACTATGAACTGCAGGTGGGACTCTTAGTCCATGCTAAGACATACACAGTTTGGTTAAACCAGTCCCACCCATCTGTCTCTGAGTTACTATAAGCACTAGACAAGGAGGAAATGCCACACAAGACATCATTAACAGCTACCATAATTGCTGTATTCAGGGAAGCTTTTAGGCATGTAACATGTAATACAGCATCACATTTACCCTGATAGTCCTCTGCTTTATGTTTGTTGGCTCCAAATATCTTGATAGTTGGAAACCCTCTGACTCCATACTGTCCACCCAAGGACTGATGTTTATCTGCATCTACTGCACCCACTTTCACTACACCCTGCAGAAACAAAACAAGAAACAGCACCTAAGACAAGACTTCTAAAGTGATTTAACATATTTTACACTCTCTGCTGGGGGCATAGAAGAGGGGGAGGAGATGAAGAGGGAGGGACAGTTAATAGGACTGTTAAGAGAACTGTCACCAGAGGAGAGGTACTTCCCCCCAAAAGCATTAAATTACAGAACATGTAATATATGTCCATTTTTTAATTCAGCCTGACTAACTAAATTTTAAATTCTTTGGGTTTTTATTTAGTTGGGGTTTTTTTTGTTTGGAGATTTGTCTCTTTGGGTTTTTTTTTTTTAGAAGGGGAATATATATTTTACAAAGACAAGAATTCAGCAAATCGCTACAAGACCAAGTTTTTTGTAATTAAAGAAATACTCATCCCCAACAGCTTACAAAGCTGTTTTCAGTTCTGGAAAACAGTAATGGGAATTCACACAGACAGAACTGACTTGCTTCCTCCACAATTTACTGTCTTCTTTTATAAAGGAAAAACCCCAAACCAACCAAACAAAAATCCTGACTTTTTAAGTGCCTGAATGACTACTTCTCTGGCTGGACAAGTATGATTAGAGTGATAAGGGTTTTAAGGACCAAATCCCACCTCCATGTTCCCAAGTCAGATGGCAAACAGCCAAACTCTCTTAAATCCACTGCCATAAGCACATTTGAAAGGTTAAACTTACTTTTAAAGCTGTTGCTGCTTTCTTCCACTCAGGGGTTAGTCTTTGACAATGACCACACCTTTTAGAAAAAAAGAAACAAACAAAAAACAGTAATTGCCATTCAGATCTGACAACTATTTCACAGTCACTCTGCAAACTGTGGGACAATGAAGATTTACTCATAAAGAGAAGAGGCTGTGTCACAACATCACACCATCACGTAGGCTTCAAAAACCTCCACACTGTACAAGTGCATGCGCGCACACACACGTATATGCAAATATCTCAATAGCTACCTGTCCTTCCCAAAACAGAGGCAAATGTGAGCATGAAAATACAGATTTGCACACTAGTCTGCTTGTGGCAAGCTAAAATGGACCTGTGATAAGGCCTAAAAAAATTATTCTAGAGGTAACTTCTTAACTAGCAAGAGTTTGTGGCACAATTCCTGGAGGTGTCTGAGGGAGAAAACGAACAGCATATAATCACATCATCACAAGTCTGCAAGGAGAGGAACTGCCAATTTCCTGTTCTACACTTCATTGCTACTGTTCAGTAAAGCTTCTCATTGCCCATAAACTGCAACACTAGAAGAGGCACAGCAAGCCTTCCCCTAAACCTCTCGGTCCAGACACAGTCAGGCTGTTGCAATGAAAGGCCACTTTCTCCAGAATGTGGAGCTTTGGGATGGCAATATCACAGAGGATTTGTACAAAGATCCTCTTGTACAAGATATATATTCTTTATATCACCAGAATTTAAATGGAAGAGACTCCATGCTCTGGACATGAGTAGGACAGGAGACTAAGAGAGATGCTAAATTAACATGCACAAAGCCAGTATTTTTCAATGGAAAGTGTAAATTCTAAGTGTGAATTCAGATTTGTGCTTTCACATTAGAATTACATTCAGAACCATGCAAGTGAGGGGCCTTTTCCCTTAGCTACTGCACTGTAATCAGTCACTTTTAATACTAATTTCATCAGAAAAACTGAAGTAGTAAAGTGTATAAGATTTTGTTATCAGACCCTGTTTGCCAACTTGAAACAAGTTCCAGCCTTCTTCCCTCATGAGGACATTTAAAACAAGAATCCCAAGTACAGTTATTTTGCTAGTCATGAAGCCACCAAACCAGCAACTGTGCTGCCAACAAGTGAATGAAACCTTGGGCTGATCAGCAGCAGATTCCTGGGCTGCTCCTCTGTGTAAGAGCAAGCAAGTACACAGCTATAATTCTTACCATGGGGCGTAGAACTCCACTAGCCACAGGCTCTCACTCTGAATGACCTCCTTGTTGAAGTTAGTTGGTGTGAGCTCTATCACATCATCACTGGCCGAATACAAACCATTAACTGCCAGGAACAAAGTGCAGCTCACGGTGCCTACAACAAAAAGCAAAGCAATCAGCATTCCTGTTCAACATTTATGATTCTCCTGTTGCCATGGCTAAATCATCTCCCGACGCCCTGCAAATCAGCAGGGGTGGGAAGGGATTCCAGTCTGACCACATATAAAAGGAAGTTAAGCCAAGATATATGCTTTCCCTCCTCACTTCAAACACGATTCCACAGGACCATGTAATATAACCTCTGTGCCTAAATCTAGCTGGAGTTAGGTAACTCCTGCTATGGCTCTCCAGAGCACCTTTCGTCAGAGCTCCTACCCTACCTCCTACTGGTACCACACCACCAGAACTTCTGCAGGGTTCCCCACATAAAAATTCCTAAGCCAATTGCTCACACCTCTTGCACAGCAGGCAATCAAGCACTTTTTTTACAGGATCGCATAATGCAGGACTGTCCCAGCTGGGCTTGGCACAGGTACACTGATTTTAGGATGAGCACTTGATGGACTGGTAGCGTAATGAGTTCCTTCATTCTTGCTCATGAGGACCTTAGTCTACCATGGATTTCTCTCTATTGTATGACAGGTGAATCTCTCTGGTTAACAACTCAAGCACTCTGAGAATACTAAAATATGACATGAAAAGATACATGGAAATTGCTTTCTCTTATGACTTCGTACTTCTGATCATTTTTGGAACTTATTATTGCTTGAGACTTTGTACATAAAATCTTGTAATCCTTCCTTCTACCAAGTCAGAGAGATTGAGAGATGATTTGATGAGGAATGACAAGCATCTTTGCAACAAAATCAACCCAGCAAAAGACTTCTCTTAGTCCACTAAAGACTGGGGGGAGTAAGAGCCCAGACACCCAAGTTAGAACCAGACAAAAAATAGCTTTGCTGCAAGTGGTTAATAACTTGTATGGGAAGCTACATATTATCTCATAAGACTGAATGTGAGAGGAAGACACTGCTCAGTGATGCAGAAACTCTACAGCACATGGTACACAGACTGCACAGCATCACCCACAGTTTATCAGCCCCACTCAAGAAGAGCCAGTTCCATCACCTCTATTCAGCAGCTGAGAGAAGCTGACAAAAACAACATCTTCCAGGTTACTCAAGCAGAGATCAGGACTGAATTGCCACACTACAACCCACTGCGCCACTATCCTTTCCTTATGGTTTCTCCTAGCACAAGGACCCAACCCTTTTCTTTTGGGGTGAGCATTATCGGTTTCCAGCACTAGATTTACATGTAGATTGGCTCTGTTCCTTCAGTATACCCATACACAAACAGCACTTCATCAGCACTGATCAACTGACTTCCAAGGCGATCAGTGGCTGTCACAGCATTGTACGGTGACTACAGTAGCAGCTGCTGCTGGGAAAGAGTAAGAAAACAAGCTCCCTGAATGTTACAGTCACTCTCGAGAGCAAAAACCTTCTCTAGATGGAATGAGATCATTAAATTGAAATCAGTGTATTTTGGTATCACCTTTTAGGGAATCCCTGGCACAATACATTCAGAAGACTGAATCGCTCAGCCATTACTGTCCCTTCAAACAGAGAAGCTCTAGCTTATGCGAAAACAGTTGCTAAAGAGAACTCACAAAAGAAAGCACATGGTGAAATGCACCTAGTCACGTATCGCTGTATTTTTTTAAACTATGACTCATGAATGTTTCACTATAGAAAGGAAAGTTATGCCACCAGTTCAAGGTTTGATTCATCTTTAGTAAAGAAAAAGATCATTTTCCTACAAGCATCTAAGCCAGAAAAATTCAAGTCTGTCCTTGTTATTAAGGCAAAAAGTAACAGATAATCTGATTTCAAATGTTGTTTTCTAATGCTGGCAAATCACACAGACGTGAGTGTTATTAAACCAACTAAGGTAGCTCCATACTGATATTACTCGTCTTCACTGAACATCAAAGTTGCAGCTCTGAAGATCCGTGAAAAAAAGCTTTTGTCACGGGATGATGGTGATTATTCTGTGAACTTCCTCCTTCAACTACCTCCTCCTCCAGCAGCGCTCGGCGTGCCGGAGCTCACAAATCCCTGCACACGTGCGCCCGGCGAGACACGGCCTCGGGCAGCGCTCCCGGCACCTTCCGCGAGGGGCTCGAGTGGGAATCGTTTACCGATTCCCCCGGCACACAAGATGCGGCAGCAGGGGCAGGGGAACACCAGATCCTCACAGGCACCTCCGTCTGCCTTCGGTCAGCGCTCTCTCGCTGCCCCTTTCAGCACCAGACCCCAGGGCAGGGCAGTCAGGTAGGCAAAACACCGCCGCTTACTCAAATCAAAGCGGGTTTTTTATTTATCAGAATGAGAAATAACCACCGTTTTATTTATATTTTTTTGTTGCTGGGATCTTTAGGCCTTTAGGATGTTTAGTATCTCCCCGTCTGCGCTCCGATAACGTACCGAGCAACCCCCACCCCCTCGGCACAGAGGCCACCATGTCAACTAGACCACGGCACTGAGTGCCACGTCCAGTCTTTCCTTAAACATCTCCAGGGAGGGTGACTCCCCCACCTCACTAGGCAGCTCGTTCCAACATCTAATCAGCCCTTCTGTGAAGAATTTCTTCCTAATTGCCAATCTAAACCTCCCCTGCCACAGCTTAAAATTGTGTCCTCTTGTCCCGCCGCTCGTTGCCTGGGAGAACAGGCCGATCCCCCCTTGGCTGCAGGCTTCTTTCAGGAGGCTCCCCGTTCCGCCCGTGACCCGCACGGCCCCGGGCCCCGCTCCCCCCACCGCAACGGAGGCCGTGAAGCTGGGGAGAAAGAAGCCACATCCCGCCGTGCTTCTCCGTGTCCCGCCGCCCCCTCAGGCCGTTCCCCGGCCCCTCACGGCTCTTACCCCACCACAGCCGGCCCGCGCCGCGCGCCCCCATGGCTGCCCCGCACTCTCAGCTGCCGCCGCCGCCGCCGCCGCCGAGGCCCGCGCGCCCGCCCCTCCTCCGCCGCGCGCCCCGCCCCTCCTTCTCCACGCGCCCCGCCGTGTCCGCCGTCCATTGGCCACGCCGCCGCTCGCGCAGCGCCGCAGCCAATGGAGGGCGGCCGCGTCAGCCGCTGCGGCGCGCGGGGGCCGCGGGAGGCTCTGAGGGGCGGAGGAGGAGGGCGGTGGGGTCAGGGCTGGGCGGGGTTGGAGCTAAGCCGGGGTCTTAGGGCCTGCAGAGTGTGGATGTCTGCCTGAGGTGTGAGGGGGGAGCCTTGGTGTCCTGAGGAAAAAAGTCTCGGCGTGCTTGTAGCAGTTTCCTAGAGTCTCTCCCTGGCCAGAGTGCCCCAGCCCCTACGCCTCAGCGCTGAGGGGTGATCGGGCCTGGGCCGAAGCCCGCACAGGCCTTTAGGGAGAAGGAAGGCAGGCCAGGGGTTTGTCCTGTTCGGTTCCCGAGCTTTGCTACTGCCTCTGAGTGCAAACATAAGCCTCAAGGGCGGTCTACATGGTCTCACTGCGAAAATCAAGGCAGGCATCTATATTTGAAAAAAAATTTCCAGTTGCAAGCTCCCCTGTAAAAGTAAAAATTAGCTCAACTGGGACTGCTGCAGACTGAGGAAATGCAAACAGGGGGAGGGAACGGCTGGTGCATCCTGATATAAGCGCCGTGAAACCCTGAGTAACCTGCTTGCATCCGACAGAGGCTTGGAAAGTTTGGGTCCACCAGCACAGCATGTATATGGCTATTGTGTATGAAAAACCAGCATCCCAGTTCAAAAGCTCTGAAAATAGCTGCCTCGAAAAGCTGGTAGTACATGCGCCCCTCTCACCCGCAATGGTTGCACACTGAAGGTGGGCACTAGAGCTTGGTGGGCAAAGATCCAGGCAGGCTTTTGCAGAGCTAGGAGTACACGATTAGGTGAGCTGTGAATTTTTAAGTGTAGCAGTAGTAGCTGGACTTCATGTATCATTGAACTAGAATTTTTCAGCAGTTGGATCTGTAGTGGTCAAAAATTTTACCCCCATTCACACCCCCATTGGTTCATGCTCACAAACAGCGCTTTTCAGTACCATTCAAGTCCTGCTTTTTCAGAGCATGGAATTGTTAACACCGCGGTGAGAAGAGGGAGCCATATTCATCCTCAAGTTGTTTCAGAGGTTGAGGAACACGGGCTCATGGAATAAAATTTTAATCATAATGCCTACAAAATACTGACATCTTGGCATTTCCATCAGTAAACAAGAAGCCTGAGCAGGCAGGTTCAGGTTTGTGGCACTTCCTAGACCTAAAGATAAAACATGTCTCTTATTTTACTGACTCCTACAGCAAATAGGAGCTGCTTTGCAGACCATCAATTAGTATTTCTCTAAACTGTCTCCTACGTTCCACTAGTATGATGAAAAAAGTAAACATGACAGGTCAGGGCACTGTTGAGCAATTAACATGACATTAGCTCCGGATAAAATTCTCAAAACCAGAAATCATTAAAGAATAGTTTAATGGTGTGCAAATTAGCAGAGAAAATTGATAATTTGGAGAGGGAGAATGGCTAATAGAAAGAGCTGCATATGGACAGTGTGTTTTCTTTTTCACAAGTGTGAACAGTAAGTTGGATGGCTGCATCTAACGTTTCTGTAGCATCAGAAAGCATGTGTTAAAGTAGTTGTTGCAGAATTAGAAGCTTTTAAGACAGATCTTTAGTGACTTTTTAAATTCCTAGTGAGTTTCTACAGGAAACGATTCTACATCAGGAGCAATTCAACATTTTTATGTGTGTTCTGGAAATACACATAAGATAGTGTTGATAAAACCTGAACCCAGACAAATATTAGTAGAGTGATAAATAACAATGGAAACAGGGAAATGATACAGGCTCTGTGATAAATGGGCTGCCTTCAGATAAAATGCATGAAGGGTTGTAATGAGTTTGCATGGGGCTGTACTATCTCACTGAAGATAGTGATGGAGTCTCAACAGAGCAGCGTGAAATTCTGTGATATTACTGGCAAATAATCTCACGTGACTCATGGCTACATACAGGAGGGAATAATGGAAAGATACATTAGGTATATCCATTACACTTATCTTTTCTTGACAATCCCTTAAACCTTCTAGCATGAAGTATCTAACAAGGCTTGGCAGCACAGAAACAGCATTTTCAGCAGCTAAATAAAATGCTTAGCATCTCTTCTGACAGATGTATCAGAACATTCCATGTTAAAAGAAAAAAAATTACATAAAACCATTTCAACTGAACTAGTAAGATTTTCAGGAAGTAACATGATACTTAGTGGGGAGAAGCCCGTACCCCAGACCACAGAATCATTTAGGAATACCTCCAGGTAATTGACATTACTGCAGATGGGCCTCACTGTTGTGCTAAACATGGAAGTACAGTCTGTTTGTGAATCTTAGGGCTGACTAGGTCGTTCAGAGTTGTATGGCAGGCCAGACTGTCTGGTACTTTGCAAGTTGCCTTGGGATTGTCAAGAAAAGACAAGTGTAATGGATATACCTAATGTTATGGAAGCCCAGTAAGCTTCTTTTCATTTTTCAGTTCAATGACTGGTTTGTTTTATTTCACCACTGTGGCAAGGAGAAAAACCTGTTGTAACAAAGTAACCATAGCTGTCTTTCATTGAGAAAAATAGGCTTGATCTGAGTGTATGACATACAAGTTGAGCTGTTGTATATAAAGGCCTTTGAGCTCACTGTGAACTCCCATGAGCACAGCTTGTTCTTCTTGGTGAGGAGAACCTCAGTCCTGCAGCTTGAATTCCCACTATGCCTGTCCTGAGAAAGAACCAGGGAAAATGTTTCAACCAAGGAAAATTGCAGCAAGGGAAATTCTCGTTAGGTAGTGCGAAAACATTTTTCATTTTGAGAGTGACTGAGCACTGGAGCACAGAGATTTTTAAATCTTCATCCTTGAAGGTATTGGAACTCAGCTAAATATGACCCTGAGCACCCAGACTTAACTTCGATTGTGAAGATCACCTGCTGTGTCTTAACTAACTCTCAGAAGGCCCATCCCTGCCATCTGCCCTGTGCAGTGAACAGGGCATTACTAACACAGCATTACTAACATGGTTAAAGCTTTTTTTTTTTTTTTTTTGCATGACAAACTGTTTCTGTGCAAGGCTTTCCAATGAGTCAGCTTTTACCATGCAAGAGGTTTTGCTTAATAGCTGTGTGTAGTTGCAGACACAGCTAATCACTGTAACTCTGCTAGACAAGCACTGCATGTGTATGCAGTGTCTCTATGGCCACATCTCCACTCCAGAAAGACAAAGCATCAGCCCATTGAAAAGCTAAGAGCCAGTGCCACAGACCTGACTTAAAAGTCCTGTCAGAATGTATAAGAGGGAATGTAAATAAGTCTGAAAACAATCAAGTGACTTCTAGTTGTCCCTGGAAGGCTGAAGCTGTATAAGTCTTGTTACAAACATGTATTTCTGCAGAAATCTGCATTCTCAGATATCTCACATACAGCTCATGAGTCTACCCCAGCTTCCCCTCTTGGTGTCTTGCTTTAACAAGTCATTGAATATAGAAACCTTCTTTCTTTTGCTCTTCTGGGCTATACTGGTTCTTTTTTACTCCAGAACTGGAGAGTTTGTCTTAAACCCTGATAAACACATCACATAATGCCAGGCTGGCTTTGCCTGTGTTATAGTGGAACTTCTGAAAGTGTTGATTTTAAAGGATATTTGAGAAGAGTGGCGGAAAAAGACTAAGAGAAAGCAGATATTGAGGGAGTTGAAAAATACAGCACTGTATGTACACCAAGGGAAACTGTAAAAAGAGGGGGAAAATACAAAGTGTGACAGTGAAGGAGGGTATTTAATAGGTTTTATAGATGTAGATCTCTACTAGTTTCTTTGTGTCAGGTTGGTGGAAGCCAGTCTGGCTGGAAGGGGGAGCCTGGACACCCAGCCAGCTCTAGCAGTATCTGTGTCACTGGGGGTGCTGGCTGATGGAACAGACTGCTGCAGCCCTGTCCTGCTCCTCTCCTTTCAGCTTGGTCAGTCCAGGATGGCAGTACACTGCACCAGAGTATTTCTGCACAATGGGAGGCTGTATTTTTGGTTGGTCAGCAGGCTGCATGTCCACTGTGATTGTTCTGCCTTGTCTTGTTAAGGCACAGACTTTTCCATGTGGCTCAAATATTGCACAGTCAGGAATATGTATAGGTCACTATGAAAACTGATAAAAGACAGTGAAGGGAAACTCAGACTCAAAAAAATGGTACAGGTCTAAACTAAGTGAGACATCTTTTTCAAAGCACACCCTGAATATTGGCCATCACGTTGTAGAAAGTACAGACAAAGTCGCAATAGGATGGAAACATATATTGTTAGAACCAGGATCAGGAACTCAGGGAATAAAGTTCATCAGTGAGATCCATAGACAGTATTATTCTGAAAGAAGTTGCTAAGTATGAAGAAGTAGGTCAAAGACTTATGGGAATGATAAGCAAAGTCAATGAGATTCTCGGGAACTGAGAAGCCAGTTCCCGAGAACTGGCTCGGGAACTGTAAGCCAGTCTACCTGGGAGACTGGCTCAGACCTCTGGCTTTCTGAGCCATCAGAGCTTAGAAATACATCTGTGTATAACCCTGAACCCACTACAAACCATGGCAAGCTTCCCATGGCTTCAACAGAGGAGGAATCTTTGTTCAGTTATTTCTGGCTAGCAGCAAACATAAAGCAAAAGTAAAGATATCATATGAATTAGAAAAGCTGAGCTAGTTTCTGCTCCCACATAACTCCAGGAGAGGCATGATTCAGATGAAGAATAAGTGATTAAAAATTGTGATTTTTTGCCTTACTAGCAACACACTGATACATTGTAGATTAACAGGGCAACACACTGATACATTATAGACTAACAGATGGTAGGAAGCTGTTCTGTGTCATCTTGTGAAGATTTGTTTTAACTTACAGTAAAAGTGAAGGAGTTAATTTGTGAGTGGCATGGAGACAGTGGACAGGGAACAGCTGCTTATTGTTTAATGCAAGAACTAGAGTTAGTCATTAAGAAGCAACAAATATAAAAAAATAGGTGATTGACTCAACCCCAAAAATATTCATACTTTTTCTGTGGGTAATTAAAATATTGAACTGCTTACTGCAGTATTTTTTAAATGGTTAAAAATTTAAATTAATTAAGAAAGTGACTGGACAAAGTTATCCTGTCTTAGAAAGTCCTCTAACCACAAAAGGGTGGGGAATAAGACTGCGGAGACTGTGCTGGGGAAAGGTATCTGCTTTTTGCTGTTACTGTTTTCTTTCAAGGTACAGTGCTGGGTGATTCTCTGGCCTGCTTTCATATAGTTGTTTTATTTTTTCAAATGCTTATTTATCTTTCATTAAGCATTTGATTATTTTTGGGATGGGGTTGGAAAAATTTGTGTAGGGCAGTTACTACCAAGCGGTTTGCTCTTCTGTAATTTCTTAGACTGATTTGCTAATGGGCAACATAAATCCTCTCATTAGCTGAATAAATATATAAGCCTGCCTTTATTTGCACCATGACAAAAAATTGGAACTGCTTTCCTAAAAAAAATCCCAACAATAAATTGAAATTGTTTTAGAGAAGGGCATCAAGGTGAGAAATAACTGGAACGATCTATATCCTAGGTAATGAAAATAGATGACAAATATATGTGTAGTACGAATATTCAGGTGATCAAGGAAGTTTTTTTTGCAGAATGTGTGGAAGCAGATGAAAGAGATGTGGGAAGAAATTAAAGACAATTTCATGAAAGCTGTTTTTTGGAAGAGCTGCTGAGAATGGCCAAGCCTGGAGGTTGTCCCCTGATGCCACAGGGGTTTTCTCTGTGTTGGAGACAAGGGCAGAAGGGCAGACCTTCTGCTAATGCAATGATATCCACTAGATGCCACTGTGTCATTTCTCTGTGTAAGATTACGTGCCCTTCACAGACCAGGGCACGTATGTTCCTTTCAGTGGCAGCTCTGATGCTTTTAGCTGATGGAGATTTCAGCAGAACATTTGTAGGTGTGTGTGTGTGTCTTTGTGTGCTTATAACCCAACAGAGACTTCTGACAGTACTACAACGTAATGCACTCTACAGATGACACTGTGTTGTAACAAATTGTCACTAATCAACATTGTTTCATCTTACCTCCTTTGTGACATTACCTCCACATGTTGTTACTGCTGCTGATGTACACAACCTCTTTAATCACTCTTAAATCAAAAGATTTTAGTGAGGTTTAGAAAGTTCTGGTGAGAAAAAACCACACTACCCCTAAGCTAAGAGCTTCCTGTGGACTAAATATTCCTTAAGAGAAGATTTAGGGCATTAGCCTTTAGTTTGTTTTATACTTTCCTGTCCTCCTACAGCTGTAGTTTTGTGCTGACTTTTTCTCTTAACCTGACCCTAAACCTAATCCTAATTCTAGAGTGTCCCTTGGACAGGGTTTCCCAAACCTTCTCCCAGTTACACCATATCCAAGGGAAGATGCTTTTTGCAGCCTTCTCTGTTGTATTCCAGCCCTGCTCTTGCTGTGGTCTTGCTCTTGCTCTCAGATCTAATCCTGACCCTAGCAATAAGCCAAGCCATAGACCAGAGAACCTGCTTAGTCAGGGACTAGGTATTCCTCTGATAGGAGCTCTAGTAATACCAGTCATTTACCTCAGTGGTGGGTTGAGAGAAAGCCCAGAGCTGCAGGAGCAGGGCTGATGGCACTCTTCCAAAGTGGCTTCTGGCATCAGCCCTAATTTTACTTGGAAAGACACTTTCCAGCCTCTAGCAGCTGTAGCTTTGAGTTTATCTCTTGGCTCTGAACTGAACTGTAATCCTTGGCAGGACAACGTACCCAAGCCTTTCCTCCAGCTAAACACTCACCATGGAATAGATCTTTCTGCAGCTTTGAGCTTTCCAGTTTCCAGCTTTGAGCCCCTTTCCAGTTCCACCTCAGCTGCAGCTCTGGATTGTTTCTGTCTCTCAGCACCCAACACTAGGCTGAGCAACTAGCCAAAAAACATGTAGATACAGGGATGAAATCAGCATATCTAATTCACTTTAGCTGGTGAATCCCTGACAAAAAAAAATTGTAATAGACTTGTGTGGGCATGGACAGGTATATTGAGTTCCAGCGAATTTGCAAAACTTGGTGAACTTGCAAAATAAAATAAAGTACCCCCAACCAACCAAAAAACTCCCAAAACCAAAAAAACCAACCCCACCCCCCCAAAAAAAACCCCAACAATCCCCCCTAAAAACAAAATAAAACCCAACCCAAACCCCAGAACCAATAGTGCAGGTTACTCATTATCAAGGTAATGAGTATCAAGAAAAACATATGTATATGTTTTACAGTGGAAAACAGATTAAGAAATTGCTTTTCTCTTGTAAAAGGGTCTTGTAACTTTCTCCTGTGCATTCCATTTTGCTCTTAGTCTTACTGGCCACATGCTCATGTTTGTGAGTGCACGGATGGTGAGGGCTACAGTGCAGGCACGTCTGTCTGGCAGCTCTGTGCGTGTGACAAAGACAAGATGTGACAGATACAGAATTTACCAGGAAAGGTGCTAAAATGGAACAACAGCCGGTTTCATTTGAGTCCTTCCAGTACAAAACCATTTCAATATAGTAAATTTGCAGAATTCCCATGGAAAGAGATACTGAGCATGAGCAAGGTTGCAACACAACAGAGAACCACCATGAAAACTGCAGGAGTCCCTTTTGTCTTGCCACTGGCCAGCCTGGCCGGGCTGGTTGTGTGATGAGCCAGAAGCTGGTCATCCCAGATACATATGTGTATTTTTTACTCCTCTGTTTTATTTAGTATTTAAAAAACTTGATGTATGCTATATGACTAGAACCAACTGGAGCCTTAATTCAGTGCTGCTCCTCTGCCTATACTTGTTGGTTTAACACATGGAATACAGGCTTTCTCTGGAGTGATGCCCTTTTATTTTTCATATGTTGGTTCAGCTTTCTTGTGAGTTTGGCAATTTTGATTTGAGTGACAAATGAGTGACAAGCAAGTAATCAAAACACCTCATCTCCGGACACCAGCCGGTTCTCTCTCTGGACTCAACTGATGGCATTTAGAGGTATGTGAAATCTGTATTAAGCATCTGAAAAGACATCTGTTTGCCTTGTGTTAATGTTTGGATCCTGCTGAATTCCAGTTCTGACTGTGCCACATGTTTTCTGTGCTAGAATTTTCAAGTCTGCGGAGTAACTTACCTTCTATTCACCTCAGTCAATCTGCTATTGTCACTAATTAAAACATGTCATCCATGAGAAAGCTAATTCCCACTACTGAAAGAGTCTATCTAGGAGACAAGAGCTGTGGCACATGCTTATTCTTTGGAATTTAGAGGTCGGGAGGACTGTCTTGTTTATACCTTTTTCTTTTCCTTTTTTTGTTTTTTAATCATGGATGACAACTTGAAGCAATTCCTCCTTAGAGGAGGAGGCTATTTCGTAACTAACCTGCTTGTATACTACCAGAAAAAGCATTGCTTCCCAGAAGTTTTTTATAAAAGAATATTTGAAAAGTCTCTAGCCCTCTGTTCCTGTGCAGGGAGGCATGTTCATTCAGATACACATCTGGAAGGGGACATGTCTGAGGGATATGACAAATGGAGGGAGAGGGAGGGAAGGAATAGAAATGGATGGTCTTGAGACACCCCCCATGCCCTGTTTTAGAGATTCTCTGGGAGAAAAAATAGAGGATCATTTAGGACAAGAGAATATTGATTATATATGAATGCCTGTGCTCTCTCTTATCATCTTGGACCTTAGAAAAATTTCCTCAAAAGTCTTTAAATTAAACTAACCTATTACTTTGAATTATTTTCTTTTTATTGCAACAAACCAAAATGTTCAGAAAAGTATGTTGTAGTTCAGTGCATTTCAAAAATTCTTGATTAGTTTGAATCATGGGCTCACTCAATGGCATACAACAGGTATCTTTACTGTAGGACATTATAAAGAAGTGGGGAGTGTGTGGGGAATATCATCTTTCCTTTTCTCACCCACTTCTACCACAGAGTTGCCTGGTTCAGTCTGAATCTGCTGCTCCTTGCAGTGCTTTGAAAGAGTTGGCAGATGGTGCTGCTTACCTTTGATATGTAGCATATTTCATCACTGTACTGTTGGTACTGTCAAAACAGTCTGTTCCTAAAGGTGATGTGTGCTGGAGATCAAGGAAGGAGGAGAAGAATAAACAGGGGTGAACAGGAGTGAGTCTTACAGTCCTTAAGATTTTGACTGAAGATAATGTAAGTAAGATTAGCTGGAGCTCTGCATTAACATGATGAGTTACGTTGTTTGCGACCATTAAAATTGAAACTTGTGTGCAGAACTAGACATATTGTGTTGTAATTTTTAACTGAGTACTCGTAAGTTGATGTAGCCATCAACTTTAGTGCAAGAGGGATTCATTCTGATAGTCTGGACCAGCCTGGGTTAAAACAGGTCCTTGGGATTTACCAGATTAATTCCTGTTTGAACTTGTCCATATCTTTTAGACAAGCAGACAACTGCAGTTTAAAAATGAACAAAGGTCAGTATTAATTTATCCCAGCTGAGAAAATGATACATTAAAATTTGTGCACTGATTTTTACAGTGCTTCTGTAAAAGAAAAAGCTCTCATTGCCTCATATTGCAGCAAGTCATTGTAGGAAATAATGATACACCATTGTAGAAACAATATTATAAAGCTCAAAGCCAGATGTTATATGGAAGGAAAGGTTATTTTATTTTCAAAAGGCCAGTTTCTCCCATCCTCATAACTGCATGATCTCAAGCACCAAGACACATGCGTCCAAGTAGCCTCCCTACCAGTCAGGTATCTAAGGTGATCGAGTTGATCAGGTGGACAAGGTGGTTTGGTTCATATGCATTGTGATGAAAGAACATCCAAAGGATTCTGATTACTGAGTACTCATCAGGTCTCCTGGGTTTTCCTTAGATTCATGAATATTTGATAGTTTTGGAAAAGCTTTTTTGCACCCACAGAAGCTGATGGTGACCTCGATCTCTTGCGTCACTGTCCCACTGCATTTCACTCATTAGCATTTACTCATGGTCCTTTGTCTCCCTGTGAGGGGGTTTTAAGGATCCAGCCCTGTTAGAATGGTGGGGGTTGGAAGAGACCTCTGAAGATTTTCTAGTCCAATACCCCTGCTCAAAGTAGGATTAACCAATGCAAGTTACTTAAGATCATGTTAGACAGGGTTTTGAATATTTCCAAGAGTGAAGACTCCACAACTACCATTTTTAACATTTTTCTTCTCACCCAACTTAGAGAAATAAACTTAATTGCAGAGAACAGGGCAATGTTTCAAATTAAAACCTGTGAATTCTCCTGTCAACTCTGTCTGTGACAGGGAAATAGGATCTTGAATGTTAATTTAGGAGGCTGGCAACATGGTAATGAAGGGGAATGCAAGAACATGTCCTTGCAACATTGCTAAAATTAGAGCAAGTGGCTTTTTAAATGTTAAGGGACATTTGTTTAAAGATAACAGGGTCCTATATGGATGCTAAGAGATTCAGAAGGAGGACTTATGAAACTGAGAAGTGTTATTTGTCAGTGATCAGATCAGAACATCTTTTCATTGTTCAGAGGGAATACTATCCGTTTAGGAAGGTTCATGTACATGTAATTACCAAAATTGGTCTGTATTCCAATTGTGAAATATAAAGTTGTAGGACCACAGCATTCTTCATCACTTATGAGAGTTACTTGGGTGAGATGTTGTAGTGGTTTGAATTTTGTTTTCCCCCAGAGGCTAAGAAAAGTGGTAACCCCCAAGGGGTGGAAGTTTTGAAGTTCTGTCCAATGGGCGCTCCTGCAAAATGTAAACATACCACAAGCAAATGGAAGAGAAGAGTTGTAGTTTTGGTTGTTAGAAGAAGTAGCCATGTTGTAGAGCCACGAGGAAGGGGCTCAAAGCCCCACAGGGGGGCTTTGACCCCCAACCCCAGGCTGGGGGAGCTGCAGGGACCTGGAACAGCGTAAAGCTGGGCTAGGTGCCTGTAGTTATGCCGGGAGATGTTTTCTCCGTCGTGGGCAGCGGCCGGAGAAAGCAGCAGCCGGCACTGACCAGAGGAACGGTGGCAGAGAGCCAGAAGAGATAAGACGGAGCAACAGAGACATGCAGCACCAGAGAAAGAACTCCTGGAAGAAGAGCCAAGGAAAAGAGAGTCAGCAGCAGAGTTACAGAGTTCTGGGGGTAAGAACTTACCTAGACCCCCCAAACTCCTTTGAGACCTCCGAGAAAGGAGGCACATGGACTCCTATTAAGGAGAAGAGTCTTGGACATGCAGCACCAGAGAGAGAGGAGCTGAGAAGCTCAAAAGGCGTCCTGAAGCTGGACCGGGACAGCCAAAGGAATGTGGAGGAGGGCTTCGCCCCCCCCCCCCCCGCTGCCTTGAGACAGAGCACAGAGCTCTGCAAAGAGGAATTTGAATCCCCTGAGGAAAGGGACTGCCATGAAGACCCCTGAGCTTCGTGGTATGACGTGGTGACGCGAGCTTGTCCCTGCTATGCAGTCCACAGAAGAGAAAGACCCTCGTTTTGGAGACAACGGGCCAAGGGGCTTGGAGACCCCCTTGTGTATATTGAACAGAGATCCAGCTACAACAATCCAGTTACTGCTGCATACATGAGATGAGGAGACCTGCTGCCTTAGAAGAGACTCCTGTTTTGAGACTGGAAGGGATCTGTCCTTCTTTCCCTCCTGGACTTTTATTTGGAGGGGAGAAGAGATCTGATCCATTGTAAATACTATATGTCATGGTAGAGATAGTTGTGACCGTGTGTATAATGTGTTATAGTATTTATTTGTACAGTCATTGTAATATATTCCCTTTCCCCCATTCTGAGTCTGGTTGTGTTTCGTCTGGAAAAACCCATCTCACATTGGGTTGAGATGTGGGAGGGGGAATGGAGCTAGGGAATTGGATTTTGGGGCTATGTCAAACCATGACAATATTTATATACTTTGCTGATTTTTCTCAATACTGATTGAAGAAAATACAGTCTTGAAGTAAACTTCAAGGACACTTAACTACTTGAGACCTGAGTGTCAGAGTTGTTCACAAAATTCTGATTTTGTCTTTATTGGCAACTTTGAACTTCACAGAGCTTTGCAGCTTTCAGGGCAGAGGAGAAAAGGCTGACTATGATTTTAGGTGCTACAAGATCTACTGTGCTCAAGCTGGAGTGGCCAAGGCTCCAGTACATCAAGGAGAAGCCTATTTTTCACAGCCCCTGCATAGCTGCAGCTTCTTTTGAAATCACACTAACAGACCAGCAATACAGTAGATAGATCAGATGGATTTAAAGGCCTACCTTTATCATTTAAGTTTCAAGCTTACGTTCTTAGCTTCTGGAGGTGCTTCATAAGAAATAAACAATATAATCATACCATCTGGCCAAACATGGCAGTGTGATTAGTGAAAAGTCAGCATACAAGTGCACATTATTAGGACTCAAGGTGTAAGTTGGGCAAATATCACTTTTGTTAGAACCGGTGTTTGAACCTCTGAGCCTTTTCACCTCTGTCTTTTTGCTCTCACAGTTGCCTGCCCAGATTACCCCAGGCACTTTCTGTACACTACTGACAATGAAAGCAGTAACACCAATAATGAACGCAAAATCCAGAGTCTAGGTTTCACAAAGGAGAATGATTTATGATTAGTTTTGTGTTGTATTTTGAGCCTTAAACATATAAGGCTAGTCTTCCTCTTTTTGCCACCAAATTGATCAAGTTCAATGTAATTACAGCAGAACGGTTAACAGCAAAATCTTAATCTTTTGGCTTCAATGCTTTGGGCTGTTGATATACTGCAGTTATACTGCTACTGGTAAGCACAGCAAAACCTCGGACAAAATTGTACCATGGATTGTTCTAATGATGTAGCCACTCTAGAAAATCAAGTATCCAGACCTACACCTCCAGCTTAGTTTATTAATACAAATAAAGGTTTCAGCATAGCTTGTTTTTTCACATTAGGCATAGTTCCTCCATGACTTCTAGAGCCACGAGACGAGATACGAAACAAAACTTCCATGTGACATTTTACCTTACACGAAACCCAATAACTTTTTTACTGAAACCACTTAATCCATATTTTTAAAGCCATTTGTTAGAGTAATTAGAAAAGCCCAGGGCATAAATGCACGAAAGGAAGCATCTAGCATGGGAGTTTTCTGCTTGACTTCCATGTCAAACAGTTATGTAAATGATGAAGGGATCTTAGGCTGCCTCTGTAGTTAAGAGAGAAAACTGCTTATTTCACACAGGTCAGGGAAGTCATGTATTTCTGTTTGGGGGCTATACCAGGAACCTGGTTGAATGACATTTTGAACCTTCAGGCAGATGAATTCTGAGCAAGGGGAATGAGACACTGGAAAGCAGTGCTACGGAAAGGGACCTGGGGGCCCTGGTCAATGGCAAGTTGGATATGAGTCAGCAGTGCCCTGGCAGCCAGGAGGGCATCAGGCAAAGCATCGCCAGCCGGTCGAGGGAGGGGATTGTCCCACTCTGCTCCTCTGCACTGGTGCGGCCTCACCTTGAATATTGTGCAGTTTTGGGCACCACAATAGAAGAAAAGACACTAAGCTCTTAGAGAGTGTCCAAAGGAGGGCAATGAAGGTGGTAAAGGGCCTTGAGGAGAAACTGTATGAGGAGTGGCTGAGATCACTTGATCTGTTCGACCTGGAGAAGAGGAGACTGAAGGGAGACGTCATTGCAGTTTACAACTTCCTTGTGAGGGGAAGAGAAGGGGCAGACACTGATCTCTTCTCTGTGGTGACCAGTGACAGGACCTGAGGGAATGGTCTGAAGTCGTGTCAGGAGAGGTTTAGGTTGGATATTAGAAAAAGGTTCTTCACCCAGAGGGTGGTTGGGCACTGGAACAGGCTCCCTAAGGCAGTGGTCACAGCACCAAGCCTGGCAGAGTTCAAGAAGCATTTGGATGATACTCTCAGGCACATGGTGTGACTTTTGCAGATGGTTCTGTGCAGGGCCAGGAGTTAGACTCAATGATCCTTGTGGTTCCCTTCCAACTCAGCATATTCTGTGATTCCTGCCCATTGTGGCTAATATCAGCTCCTCCAGATACTTCGCCCACATATGGAAAACTCCTCAGTTGTTTTGGAAACCTTCTGTTGCAGAAAACTCAAATTATTTTTTTTTAAGACACTGGAACAGGTTGTCCATGGAAGTTGCGGATGCCCATCCCTGGAAGTGCTCAAGGCCAGATTAGATGCAACTTTGAGCAACTGGTCTAGTGGAAGATGTCTGCCTACAGGAGGGGAGTTGGAACTGGATGATCTTTAAGGTCCCTTCCAACCCAAACCATTCTATGATTCTATGATTTTGGTGGCTGTGAAACATTCTTGTGGAAATATCTACTCCTGCTTCCTCAGGAGTGTTACAGGCACCACCAGAGCTGTGTGAGGCTGTCACTTTCCCCTTTGTTTTACATAAGCCATGCAAAGAGACACCTCAAAGTTGCTTTAATAATTAGTGATTCATCTCCCCTAATTTGTGTCAGAAAATAATTAACTTTGGTTTGCTGATCTGCATATCTCATTAATATAGACTCTGAAGACAAGGAAATAAAGAGATGTCATTCAGAACATCTTCATCCTGTTCATGCTGCGAAGAGCCAAGGAAGAGAGCTCTCTAGCTGAGGCAGGTGGGCAAAGAGTCATCATGGCAGCTTGGCTGTAACCACTGTCTCCATCTCCCTGCCCTGGTCTTACTTTCTGTTCCTTGTTCATACCTCCCAAGACAGGTCAGTGCAAGTCTTGTAAGCTGCTACAGGCTGAGGCTGCACCTGGGATAAGCCACAGAAGTGGAAGAACAAGTGGTTTCTAGTAGGGCAGAGGCTAAATCCTGACTTTTCACTCCTAAATCCCCTGAGGCCAAGCAAGGGCAGCACAGGAGAAATTCTTGTGGATAGAGAGGTCTCAAAATAACAAAGGCTATGAACTTGCTGCTCTGCTCTGTCAGAAAGAAAATGATTCCCCAATCTGAGCTTTTCCTAGCAGAGAAAAATTTGTCTAGGATTCATGTCAGGTAAACATACAGAATGAACAGTGTCGTGGCTGAGGATTAATTTAACAAAGGACTTCACATAATTTGGAGAGGAATATTACTATTTTCTTGGAGAGATAGCCTTGAGCTTTCATAGTAACAGCAATGAACATCAAAAAATGTAATAAATAATTACCAGCTACTTCTGGCCCAAGATGAGCTTACCTTTCTGTGAGTAATGTACTTTGTTAGAACTGCAGGTCACTGGCTGGATGCTGGCCTGAGGTGAGGCTGCCTGAGTGGGATATGGAAATCTACAGGATGAGATGTGAGAAATTTCTGTATGGGGCAGTTGGCAATGTGAGAGACTGACAAAAGCTACAGCTCACACTGTGAGGGAAAGCTGGATTTCGGAGAGGTTGTTTTGGGGGAGCTACATGAGAAATGGCCAAGCTTCACAGATAAATGGAGGGATGTTTTGAGGAGTATTGGTGGCCTGTTGGGGTCCTTGGGAAAGTCCATCAGTATCTAGAGAACCATGTCAACAACACTATATATGTCCAAGGTGACCTAAGCAATAGTATCAAGAAGAAAATGTTTAGGGATGATTTTGTTGAGAGAGGGCTGAGGTGGAGAGAGGGAGGTACAAGAGTGGGGTACAAGAAATGGGGGAAGGAATAACAGGGAACATAAAACTTGTGAGTGGAATTGTCTGAGAGTGCTTGACGGGCCACCCTGTGCCTGATCCCCAGTGCTGGAGCAGGACATTAAACCAAGTGCTTTGCTATGGCCACATCACACTGGCCAGACCTTCCTCTGTCATCAGCGGAAACAAGATGGGAGAGGGCAGCGGTACTCCTGGCCAGCGAGCAAAGAGTTGTATAGATGGATTGAGCATCCTGGTATCTCTGTGCTAGTGCCTCTTCCAGATCTGACGGCTTTGGCAGGTGATCACTGCTTTGTAACATATTTACTGTGTTATCTGGAAGTTGACATAGTAATTATACAGGGTTAAAATTGAGTAACTCCGTCCATTTGAACACAGATCGGATTTATACTCTCTGAGTAAGAATGGAACATATTTTAAAATATTTAATACAAGTTTATCATTTCCAGACAAAGCAAGGCAGTAAAACAAAACAGAAGTACAGCTTTTTCCAGACCTGCTTCGCATCCTGACTGTGATCTGGAGGATGTGGCTCTCAGGTCAGTTGTTTCTGTTCTAAAATGCACAGGGAAGCTGCAGAACTCTGTGCAAAGGTGATGGTGAATTTGATGTCTCTGGCATTGTTCCTGTATTTGACTGCACTGACTGAGCACCCCCATTAGATTAAGAATGCATCTGAATTCATGCCAAAAGAGTCCTCAAATTTTTTGAAAGCATGGGAGATACCTCTTTTTTTTTTTTTTATTGTAATGCAGATTATAGTTAGATAACTGGTTTTAATGAATCTTTTGGTTGCATCAGTGTTGCTCTAGAACACATATGCAACAGTGACTTGAGTCCCTGGAGCCCAGGACTTATAACAGTGAATTAATTTTACTGACTGTCTCTAAACTAAGAATTTAGCATCATTTGTGGAGAAAAGATGTCTGCACTGCACATGGCAAATATACATCATAAGTACAAACTTCATTGTTTAAAGCAAAACAAGAAAAACTTCTTTGTAGCACATAGCATACTACTTGCACTTACCAACAAGTAAAGTACAATGCATACATAAAAAGGGAAAAAACCCCTCAGCCAAGAAGTGCTCACCAGTAAAATCATCACAATGAATTTATCCATACAGAACCCTGAGGGCACCAGGACACATATTAGTGACTGATACTCCACAGCTGAGCCAGGAACCAGAGCTATCCATGGATAGGAAGGTTTGAAAATGGAATGGTTTTGAATTAAGAGGATTGATTTCTTTTTCAACCTTAAATAAAGCTATTACTTTGCACCAAGATATCTGATATGTTCAGATTATCTTTCCTGCAAACATCAAAATATAAAAATTGATAAATCATTATAAAGACTGTTTTAACATGGGATTGTCTAACCAGTGGCCTAAGATCACATCCACTCTCAAGGCATAGCCAAGTAACTTGTTGGAAGGTAGACACCCTAGAGTTATAAATATATCTTTAAGATATACTTAAGATTCCTGTTGGCCTTTTGTACTATCGTAAAGAAATGACACTTTCTCTATTGGGCAAATGACTGAGACCCTTGAGCATAAAACCAACTTAAACTGGATCTTGGGTATCAAAGACCTAAATCTTCAAAACTTCCACGTAGTTGTTTGAGCTTCGCAGGCAGCTCAGTTTTCTATGACAGTATAAGCAAGAGAGGAGACTTCTATGCATGCCAGAAGAACCTTGGTTTCTGCAGGGCTGCGTAGAGTTGTTTATTTCATACTCATGTCCCACCAAGACTCAATAATTCTGCAGATTTGATAGATGCCCTGTAGAGCTCAGTCCAGCCAAAACAATAAAACAGGATATGGGGAGCTTATTTATTCTTTTATTTTCTTTGCCTGAACAGCTTCAGACTCATGTCTCGTGTAGGGAAACTAAGTACTGAGCTATGTTGTTTTGGATGAAAAAGAGAGGGTGTTGAACCCCTTCTATTGAAGCCGTTCCTCCTTTGTACAGTGGGTTGGAAGGGTTCATTAGTAAGTGGGCAGGGTAAGCAGGCAACAAGTTAGTGTGGGCAGGAAAGCTCCAGTCAGGGTAGAATAGTTCCACAAAGCAATACAGTCTATGAGAAGGTGTTGATCCTGAAAACTCTTAGATGTCCTGAGAAAAGAGAAACAATACGTTTACGAGTATCTCCTGATCACGAGTCTTTTTAGCACTTAAAGCTGAGGGAGAAACATGGTGTCAGGATTCTGTTAAAAAGTAGCTATGACACTCTGGGGATATACATTGAGTGCCAAGCCGTGGACCAAGGACTGGGAACTTGATTGTTCCCACTGTTAACTTGCTTGAAAAGTCATTGATATGGTTTTGGTCTCATTCAACTAGCACATCCCCAAAGTGCTTGTGAGAACTGAGAAGGGATTCCAGGCTAGGGCTTTTTCCAGTGGGCAGGTCATGCATTGTCATCCTTTATTGGAGGAGGAGAGAGCATTTATCTGGTCTGCTCCTGCCAGCTGGCTCTGATATGGTTTACAATATTAGTATAGATGTTACTTCTACAGGTGTTTGTTTGATTGAGTATAGATATACAATATATCTATATACATTTAAATCATTGTCACTCTCAGCTCTGTAGTGAGACAGGCAGTTTTAAGATGTGATTCATATCATCTTAATGCAGGCATCTAAATAAATCAGATGAATCACAGCCTAAAACTTCTACATGCCATTGATGATGGCAGCACAGGCAGCTGATTCAGATGGAGGACCACCTGCATTAATCCAGGCAAATTCCTACCTGGAGGAGCAGATGGTAGTCATAGTGTTCAACTGTAAGTAGGGCCACTGAGGCCAAGGAGAAAGATAAGACCATGGTGTAAGTGGAGCTGTCATCTTGTCCCTACTGCAGAGAGGCACTGACAGCCATGAAGACATTCCCACTCACTTCAAAAGGTAAATGTCCTACTCTTTAATACCTAGGTTTGTTTCTATAATCCTACTGTCCAGTTTTCTTATCACTGACATTTTTTATTAATGTTTTTTCCAGACCTAGTACATGAACACTGCTACTCACAAATGTGGTCAGACTAGAACCGAACAGAGTATTATTCCACAGTAATTAGAGATGAAAAGCTATGATGGTCTTTTCAGGCTAAATGGAAAACACATTCAAATATGTCTTAGACAATAAGCTGCTACCTAAGGCACTGGACAGCATGGTAAAGTCAATCACAAGCTAACAGATCAGACTGTGATGAGATCAGCAGTGACAAGACTGGTTACAGCTTAAACTGTGCTAGATGAAGGCAGCCAGGTAGAAAGGGGTGCAAATCTAAGTGCTTGCCAGAGGGAGAGGGGGGACAAAACCTGAAGGAAAGAGTCTGGTGGGCATTGTGTTGCATTGTTTACAGTGTGTTTCAAGAAAATATTTAAACATTGAAACAGATTGGGAGACTAGGACAGCCTTCCTTGTTAGAGGAAAGGATAGGAATACCATAATTTGGGAATGCATTATCACAGGTAATCTTTCTGTAATAGACAATTGAAGACAGATTCATTTATTTTTAGTCCTTTAACTGTCTTGGCAAGAAGAATGTTACCGTTTGGATAGTTTTGTACTAAATCACTAATTCTGATTAGACAATCACAAAATTTAATACACATTAAGGTGTTACAGTAGTAATAAACCTTTGAAATTCACTGATAATAAAGGAGAGGGGCAGTAAACAGGGAAAATGCTGACAGTTCACAGAAGCCTTCAAAATGTTCCTTGTAGCCAAGTCTGGAATTGGGATACAAAGAACTAAAGAACCAGCCCCTTGACCCATTTGCAAGATCAAGAAAGATGAAGGTTTGGATCTGAGGGCCAAGGACACAAGCTTAAATGGCAGGTTAAGAAAGAGGAATTAGCAAAGAGAGCAATGCAGGTTTTAACAAACACTGGAAAGTGGAAGGTTAATTAACAATCTGTTTCAGAAAAGACCATCTTCAAGTCCTCTTTTAGCCATTTTGGATCTGTCTTAAAATGAACGTCTGGAGCAAAGAAAAATGATAACCATTAATTAACTGCAGGAAGCGTTGAATTGCGGTGCACTCTGAACTGCAAAACAAAGCAATGCAGGATAGGGGATTTTTAAAGCTACCTGTTAAAATGCCCATATATTGTGAAACCCAGATTCAAATACTGGTGTACTTCAGTGGTGCTGAAAAGTGAAGGAGAATCGAAGGACGTTCATTCCTGTCAAGTGCAGAGGTACTAATCAGAGAGGCAGCCTAGAAAATAATTGTGCAGACTTGAAACTCAGACTTCTTACATACTGCAAATGATATCAGTATGTAATGTTATCTTTATGTCATGAATGATGGATGTAAGGTGGCATGTCAGGTGGCATTCATCTCTACTTAACTATCTGTCTAAAAAATGACTGAGTCAAACCTGATTACCAGAGACACTCTTTTGTCAGTGGACAAAACCAGGCTTTTCCAGAAAACAGTTTCTCTCAGGCTGAGATGGATCAAATGAATTGCCCTTTGCAGCTGCCTCTTGACTGTGAAGTGATCATGGCTGAGCAGTTGACAGACAGGCAACTAACTTTCCAACATCTAAAATTACATCAATTAAATCCAACAGTTTTTACTCTGTTATGGTTTCTCACACTGGGATAATATGTAATTGATTTTCTAAATGGTAGGAGACAGGAATGGATTTGAGAGGAAGGCAGTTGCCATTTGTGTATTTTTAGATGCAAGCTCAAATTTGAATATTCTTTCCTAGGAATCCTTTGAGTTTAGCCAAGGCAATAGCAGGATGTCACAGAGATCACAAAGTTTACCTTTTCCCCAGTATCCACTTCAGATTTGCAAAACTAGATAGAAAAACTGAGAAAGACACAGAAGAGATCTGATCCAGCTTAATTTAAGTCTCACAGAAAAAAAAAGTGCCATTATAATCTGCATTTTCTTGGGAAGGGTGACAGCTGCAAACATTACCTTCAGCTACTATCCTGAGTTCCACATAGGCAGCATTTACCTTAACAATTTCATCATTCAGAGAGAGAAACACTGGCCTCAACACAACTGTGAATAGGTGATTTTTAAATTACTTGCTCAATACCAGGACAGAGCAATTGGATATTGATCTACCTTTTATATTTGATGAGTGTGGCAGATAAGAGTTGCACAGATTTGCTTTTGAATCCAGCAAATAGAATGGTAAATCATGTAACATCTACACAAAGCAAGTCCTTTGGCCATGAGAAGCGTCAAAACTCAATCACATGGGGAGATTTTGTCCTGTGAAGATAATTGTCCCTCATGAAATAAAGTAGTACAAAGATAGCAAATGAAGCTACATCTTGTGGCAGTGCTTTTTCAAGTGCCAGGTACAATGCCTTCCTTCTTTGTGACAGTAAGGAATGTGATACAGGAATAATTGACACTATTTTCAAGCAATGAGGCCCTAGTTAATTAGCAATAGCAAGACAAAGCCACCAATTGATCTTTTGATAAAATGACCACATGCTTGTTCAATTGGATATCATTAGGTTTCAATTTGATTACTAGATTGTATTTTATCCTCTTTTGTTCATACTGTTCATTAGAATGATAGGCAAGTGCTTAATGAGAGACTGTAGTTAATAATTAGCAGTAGCATCTCTGCTAAATTTAAAGTTTCATTTCTACTTCCTACTGTTTAATGAATTAGGCAATGAGCAATTTTTTAAATTGGTACAAGCTTGACATATACTTGTACGTTTCCTTTCAGCAGGTCCTTTGACAGTTCTTGCTTTGATGAGCAAGGTAATGACAGACCTGTGTGGAGGGGGTTGTGTTGTTTTTTTTTTCAAGAGGCTGAGCAACAGTGTGCCAGCACCAATAGTTTGAATGTCTGCAGAAATCCATATGATTGTCTGCAGAAATCCTACAGGAACGTTTGACTTGTTCTGAGGAATGCTGCTTTTAAAAACCTACTCTTAGCCATGTCTCTGACGTCTTGTAGCTGTTACATCCCTGCCTGCCTGTTCTCCAGCTGCATTTGCTGCCTTGTTCACAGAGGGATAGCTGTAGCCGTTCCCACTGTTTGCACCACTCCTCTTGCAGTGGTTGGTATCCCTGGAGAAGGAGAAGCTGAACAGGAGGCTTGTCCACCTCCAAAGGCCATGAGTCACAGCCTGATGTACTAGTGCCAACTGCCTGCATTTCCATGCCATGTCAATACACAGGGCGATGCTGTGCACGAGGGGGGACACACGTGCCACCAGGCTGCTCTGCTCTGTGGGCAGCAGCCCTTGGGAGCAGTAGGGCAATGGCTCTTTCAGCCATCCTGTGTGAATCCACCTGCAAATATGAGTCAGGGTCTAAAGCTTTGCTCAAGCCTTCCTGCTGAGAGAGCTGTCAGTGCTCTCCTTGGTGCAAAACTGCTGCACAGTGGAAAAAAATCACAAAACATCCTTGGTAAATAATATCTCCCAGTGCTCGTTAGGGTGGAGGAGTTTGTTTTAGCGGTAGTTAGAAATTTCAAGGTCAGCCCAACACTAATGAGTTTGGGCTATTTCTGCCTGGCATTTGAAGTTATGCTGATGGTACACCATCACTTCCAGTGTTCAGGCTGGCAGCTAGTCACAAGAATGGGTTCTCACCTCTATCAGTACCTTGGAAGATGTATCAACTACAGTACTGGCACAATAATTACGTTAAATTGGGTGGCTGAAAAGTCAGCTCTGGGCCAAAGTTTTCCTTAGCAAGATTTTAACCAGCATTTCATTGCCTAACATGGCAGATGGGAGCTGTGAAGGTCGTGTAGGAGCTGTTTGGTACTAGAAATGAATTCCTGAAAATTTCGAGTACTTAGATGCTTTGGAAGTCCCAATGACCTCTAAATATCTTAGCATGTACACAAGGCACATTCTTAAAAATATGAAAATTAGCTTTCATATTGCAGGATGAAGAAACCATATCCTGGATGTACAGTCCATGGTGTGATAAATAGAAACCCAGAGTCACTTGATTTCCAATTAGAATTTATTATATGATAAAAGCAAATTCAGCGCTGAGTGATCAGGGAGGGGTTTCAACAACTCCCAGTGCCTGTCACACCCAAAGAAGACAGTTGTTCTACATTTATTTCCAACTAATTCATGAATATTCATTATACATAAGCATTACACATTATTAAGTCAGACATTCAACAGATGCTTTTTTCTTAGACAAGAATATTATCCATAAGTATCCATAATATATTGTCAAGTCAGACATTCAGCAGATGTTTGCTTGTTATCTATATAAAGTTATAAATTTTTAAGAAAGGTGCTATTATCTAGCTAACTAAACAAAATTTCTTCACTATAAATCTTACACAAGGTAAAAGGGAGATAACTTGTTTTATCATTTTACAGGGGCCCAATTAAGTTTTATGATTTGTTTTTCTTTTCTCTCTCCAGGTCATATTGACCTCACACGATTTTCTTTTAATTAGCCCGAATCATTTTCTCAGTTTATCACAATGGTTTAAGGTATGGCTGAAACCCATTTATTAAGAGACTGCAGTGATCCTCTGCTCACAGCAGCATGGAGGAGACAGGTAATTAACAAGGGTTTACTGCTGTGGAGCTGATGCAACAAGTTCTGGGTATAAATAAGAGGAAATATTAGTAAATGTTATTTATCTGGGGGGTTTTAATATGTATTTCTATACAAGCATCTGGAATAACCACTGCGCAATTACTTTCCAGTCGTTACGACTGTGACTTTATTATTGTGTGCTTTGAGTACCCTGTATAATCCGGTCTTTTAAAAATGAAAGTTGAGTGAGGTCTCTCCAGAAAGTACTTAGTGGAGAGGAGGATGTCTCTGAAGACCTCCAGAGGAAGCCTGTGTGTCTAATTAGATTCAGGGAAACAATTTCCTTAGATCTCTGGTCTTTTTGTTAGTTCAGCAATTTATTTAGATCTAGTCAAATGAGATGTACATTAAAAGATTTAATAAAACTAGTTAAAATGTTATGGAACTAGAGTTTTTTGATTAAAAAGACTGAAATGAGTAATAGCTAAAAAAAAGAAAGGTTAAGAAAAACTGAAAATTTTCAATTTACTTTGCTGGAAAGAAACCAAATTAAATTCTGAACAAAAGCAGCCATTTCACTTATTCGCATTTTGAACTTTTCCATATAAATATTTGTGTCATGTTATTTAAAATTACAGTTATATAATTAATCATAACGAAATTAAAAATTTTAGAATGTTTAAGTTCAGAGGAATTGAACAGTATTGTGGAAAAGAAGGAAGATTTGCATTACTGCACTTCACCTCTGACCAAAATGAAAGCTGCTTCTTCATTGTCAACCTCAGAAAATAAAACACAAACTCACACGCTACAGACAAACACTTCTGCAGATGGAATCCTGTGTTTTAAGTAACTCATATTTTCAGTCTCTTTAACTAAGTGCACAAAATTGCTTTCTAAAGCTGTAACATAGGTCAATTAGCAAACATTACTCTGAGATCTAATTAATATTCCTAATACTTTTGTAAAGTGGATAGAAAAAAAATATACCAGTGGTCATCGAGATACAAAAGTAGTTGAATTTAAATTCCCATGAGTCACACTAAGTACGTTTTTCTGTAAAAAGTGTTTCCTTACACATGAAAAGTATAAAGGTTATTTACTTGCATGGGTATGGGCTATGATCTGTTCACTATTAATTTCCTTGCCTAGAAGTGTCTGAGAGCTGAACACTAATCATAGGAAAGTTGATTGCCAGCACAAGCTGGAAAGTGAAATGGCTCCTTTGTAGGCTGTGAATGTGCACTGTTATGGGCTTTCTAAAGTGTGTGAGCATACATATAAATATGCACACACATACAGAGGGCTAAATATATTTTATTGAGTATGTTTTATGTCCCAGTGCCTGCGCACTATTAAATATCTGGTTGATCACTCCATTTTCTTATTACTCCACAAAGGCTTTAATAATTAAATAGAACCCGACTTCCACATGTAGAGCCTCTAACTTCTAAAGCCATCTTAAAAATTTAGTGCCATTACAGCTGCCAGAGTCTGTAGTTCCTGGGATTTATGGCTGCATACAGAAACGTTATCTTTTTTTTTTTCTTTCTGCTTCAGCTATGGATAGCACTATATCTTCCAGTGTCAACTTTTTAAATAATTAACTAACACACAAATCAATATTCATCTGGCTATTATTCTTACTAGCGTGGCTCAAAAATGTGACCTCTTTTTTATTTATTGCACTTTTTTTTGAAAGCACAGGGTTTTGGTCAGCTTCTAGGGCTCCTGCAGTCTAACCTTGTCAGGATGCTCCACATGCCATTTGCCAGGTTGCAGCTGTGGAGATTGCTTACAGCAACTGGCAGCATTTGTGGTGTCAGCCAGAGTCTCTGTGGAGCTGCTGCCCTCTGTCTTGGATACAGGAGGAGTTTCTTCCAGAAGTGTCTAGCTTCTTGAGCAAATATGGACTTGCTGAATGCTCTGTTTCTTGAGACCAGTATAAAATTTAGGCATTACTTAAGCCCCTCTTAAGGCCCGTGTTAACAGCCTGGGAAGTATATGAACACGGATCCTTTGCAGGATGGGAAATTTCACATCTGAGAAGAGAAAGGGATTTGCAAATTGTGCTACTAAGCAGGCAGCTGAACAGCAGCTCCTTCAGAGATGAAGTGCTGCAAAGCAGTGTGCTTTCATCCTGCTGTTTCTCTAATTTTCAGCACTTCAGCAGGAAAAGTTGGTTTGTTTTAAACTTAAATTTTTGATTCAGTGTCTAGAGTTCGTCTTGCCATGAGGACTTCATGATACTGGCTCACTTGACAACAAAATGACAGGTGAAATTCTGTGACAGTGACTGCAAGTAATGCACAGGGCAGGAATTGGCCCTAGCTAAACATACAGAGCCACAGGCCCTGACTTAGCTAATGGCATTCAGGGAAACACTGACATTCAAGTTTCACGGAATATTCTGTGTTGGAAGGGACTCACAAGGACCATTGAGTCCGACTGTTAAGGGAATGTATGGGGATCAAACAGAGGACCTTGGTGTTATTAACACCATGCTTTAACCAACTGAGCTCATCTCATTCAAAGGTGAAGGGAACATTAGGAATTACTAAGAACAAAACACATAATCATTTAGGTGCTGTAGGAACAGTGATGTCACCACAACTCAAACACTGGCTGCACCTAGGGTTAACCAGTGGAGTCAAATGTTCCCTTAACCTCAGAAGGTATAGCAGAAGAAGAGAACAGAAAGCTATGAATGAAGGCAGGTGAGGGGTATGCTACAAAAAATAGCTGTCACTGCTGTGACTTTTTCCGGTGCCTTGCACAGAGGTGTCTTCCTACAGCACAGTCAGAGTTGTAGAACCAAATGCTGCAGGACCTCATGGTCGCAGCAGGGGAAAAGGGCTTCAGAAAGGGATTATACTTATTAGTAGAGGACAGCTGCATCAGAAACTATTAAACATAGTTGTCTGAATGTAGCCTCTCAGGAACTCGAGAAACACCTGCTTGACGGATTCTGTGAGAATATCAAATGTATACACATTTCAATTCTGGGCACCTTCTTGTTTCTGGAGACACTGCTGAATTACAGGGATATCTGACTCAGGTAGCCCTCTCATTTTTAAGGGTTTAAATGTGATTGGCTTTCTTTCTTTCTAAATAAGCTTTAGGTCAGGGAATGCCACTTAATTCCCTGGCTTTTTACAGTCGGTAGACACAGAACAGTGCTTTGCAAGTTTTGCACAAGCTTTCTGTGTCTGGAGGCAAATGACTGCTTAAGTGGTTTTAGCTGTCACTGAGTCATGTCTTTTTCCAGTTACATAATACCATCATATATTTAAAAATCCATGGGGCAGAAAAGAGACTTCAGAAATGGAGCATTAAAATTCAGAGGGTGACTGGATGCACTTTATGTGGTGAGTTTGTTTGGTGTTTTATTTAGAGATAGAAAGTATTAGAAATACACAACTTCAAAGGAATGCACAGACTACACAGGGGTTATTAAATAAATCAAGCTGTCCCACTTCCCAACAGAGTGCCAAGGGGGAGACAGTTGAGTGTAAAAGGTTTCTAGGAAAATAAATGCCTTTTCTTTCTGTAGCATTTTTTTCCTGGCAGTTAATGCTACTACCACAGAAAAAAACCTATATAAACATGGATAAGATATAAACCAAGACAAATGAAGAGATAAAAGTCTTCACTCTGAAGTTTCAATGTTCTAATACAAGCAAATTCACACAAAGCCTTATAATTATATCTTATCTGCAAAGTCCGAGTTTTGAATTTTCTCAGTCACAGGGTATCCCTGGGCAGACCCAATGGTGAACTCAGGATACTAAGATAAGGAGAAAGCAGAAAACCCTCCTTTCCCCCTGCCACTTTTAGAGATTGTTGGATGCACTGACTACTGTCATCACTTTTGGCAACCTTAGTTGCCATTGCTATCAGAGCTATATTAGCTACATGATGGAGGGGACTGAAAAAAGCATGGGAGGAGATAGGAGGAAAAAAGATATCAAGTGAAGTAGAGAGACTGACTGGATTATCAGTAAAGGGTGAAGGCTCATTTGGGGTTTGGAAGACAACATATATTTAAGAGAGTGCTGTTTTCTTCCTTAGAAAAATTAGGGGATTCTTGGAAATAATGAAGGGATTTTTTTTTATGGCCTAACTGGAGCTGCAGTGTATTATCTGCTCTTAGGAAAAGGAAAAAAAAAATAAATTGGTAATTACAGATAGAAATACCCCAGTTCCATTTGGTTGTGTTCTCCATACCTTGTACAAACCTAGTCTCTAGGCAGGTAAGCCTCTCCTCTCTGACCCTCACCAACTTCAGCCTACACAACAACTCTAATACGTGCTTCAAATCTTCCCTCAACCCTCCTTGCCATGTGTGAGGGCTTTGAGCAGCGTTTGGGGGTGGTCCCAACAGCCCCCATGGGCTGGAGCAGCACTGAGCTGCATTTCAGCATATTGCTTTCACAGGACTGCTGCCTTTCTTGCAGCAGTACGCAAGGAAGCATAACAATGGCATTTCTCAAATGTCAAATAAGGTAGCTCATTATCTGACACATCATTACATACTTTAAACATTACTGGAAAAGGAAGAATTGTTGGGGCGTAAGAGAGCCCATCTTATTTGAGTTCTGCTCAAGGCAGCAGTACTATGCCACATAACACATCTTTGTTTAGCTCACTGACTATGAGACAAATGCTTTAGAAAATAGTGCAATTAGAGATCTGAACAATAAAATCAGAGTAAATAATGAAGGGTAGGATATGAGTGGGGAGAAAGAGAAAAACTAACATTACATCAGCAGACACCAATGACATTGGGTTTGTGCAGTTGTCTGTGTCGCTTCCTTTGCCCTTCCTGAAGTGATGTGGGGTATGGTCCTCCTTTATGTTATAGCTTGTCCATGGGATCCCAATCTTTGGAGAGAGGAGGTGACAGGGAGGTGCAAGGTGGCTGCTCTGGGTGGCTGGAGATGCAACAGTGGAGAGCTGGTCCCAGAAGGACAGGTCATGTGGAGAGGCCCATTTGTGCTCTTCCCTGACTGCCATCCTGTCTCTCTTTCCTCTCAGACCCCTCTAGTCACCTTGGAGTCCTTCCCCTTACCTGTGCTCCTGCTTAGCTCCTTATCACTGGGAAAATGTCCTCTGAGAGATAATGACTCACAGTAGACCATCATAATTCCAAGCATCTGTAGCCAAATAACTGCTACTTATTTGTCCAAAGACACACAACAGGAAAATAAGAGATTAAATACGTAATATGCTGCTCATTTAAGTCTTCATTAAAGTATATAGTTTTTCTCATGAAATGTGGACATATCTGACAGTCTCAGACCGACCCCACAAACTCATGATCTCAAAGGCTTGGCTGAGAGAGCAGCTCCTTGGCAACTTAATTAAAAACTAAACCCTTCTTTTTTGGAGGAATCTTGTGATCTTAATCTGCCTTAGGAAAATGAGTTGTTTAATTATAACTGGTAGCTGAAAATAGTATCTTTCTAACCAATAGTTAGAACGGGTTGCTGTTCCCTGCCTCAGAATGTCTTATTTAGGGATGTCTTATGCCTGTCCATTTTTTCACACTTCTAAGCAGGTCTTAGAGCCAGCTATGTGGTAGGATGACACATGAAGTAGGTAAACCACACAGTATATAGGTCTCCTCCGTTTTCACAGATACACAGATTCAGAAGACCAGAATTTTTTTCTTTGGATTTAAGAGAATGGTTTCTGTTCAAGGCAAATGTGAGGGCCAGAAGTTTGCTCTGAAACACGAGGACAGATGTACCAATCCTTGCACAGCTGTTCAAATGGAGAAATGGTAGAAATACTTCTCCTCCATCCTTGCATGAAAACTTGGTAGAATCCCTGTGACAGCAATTGTAGGCTGTCAGACCTTGTTCTGGCCACACTTTTGGTTATGCCAAAATCCTTGTGGGAGCTGTGGTGGCTGAGGTGGGACTGATAGCAAACACTCCTTTGAAAGCCGATAGTGGGTTCTGTGAAGGTTTTTTCAGCATATTTCAGAGTTTTATCAGATTGTCTCATGAATGGGATGTCTCCAAAATGCATGTAAGAACATCAGCTGCATCCCAAGTGATCTAGGAACACATGTACCTTGAGTCACTTGAATGAAACATCTCTTTGCCAAGGAATATAGAAAAGTGGCTTTCCCATATTGTGAGACAATATTATTTTCTGGCTGTGGTGAGTTCCAGGGATAGCTTCTGCAGCTTCGAAGAACATGGGAGAAGAGATGAACCAGCCCAACTTTGCTCTCTGTACTTAATTCCCACTGGGCAATGCTTTCCACAGCTGCCAGCACTTGGTATGCAATTTCTAACAGCAATCTGCTGTACGGATCATGCACATTGTGCAATCTGCCTGGCTATCAGCATAGACAGTGCCATTTACTCTGAGCCTGTAAGGATTTTGTCTTACCTCCTAGTAGTTGTTAGCACCCTTAAGCTCATGTGCAGTGAGTTCTTGTAGTACCTCAGGAGCAAATTGTTTTGGTGGTAACTTCTTGTTGGACATTTCTCTGTGTTGTAGAAGGTGAATGTCTGTAAGTTATTTGTTTTAACCACTCCCATCAGTCTGCTTTTCATTGATTAAACTGAACTGTTTGATTTTGATTTGGCATAGGAATACTAACGGAAGATTTCACTTAATGGATTGAGATCTTTGTCCTCAGTTTTCACAGCAAAGCAATGTTATTAGGACAGTAAATTAAATACAGACTTTGAAGTCTTAGCTTTGCTTATTACATTTCTCTCTGTAATAGCTCCATTGAAGAGAGTGGAAACATTCCTATTAAATCAGAGAGACTTGAGTTAGGACATGATTTGTGGACATCATCACAGAAGTCAAGAAGAGCAATGTGCACTTGCAGCCCAGAAAGCCAATTGTATCCTGGGCTGCATCAAAAGCAGCGTGGGCAGCAGGGCAAGGGAGGGGATTCTGCTCCTCTACTCTGCTCTTGTGAGACCCCACCTGGAACACATGAGCACCTGGAGTGCTGCATCTAACTCATAGGTCCTCAACATAATGAGGATGTAGACCTGTTGAAGTGGATCCAAAGGAGGCCATGAAGATGATCCAAGGACTGGAGCACCTCTGCTCTGGGGACAGACTGAGAGAATTGAGGTTGTTCAGTCTAGAGAAGAGAAGGCTCTGGAGGCACCTTAGAGCACCTTAGAGACCTAAAAGAAAGATGGAGAGGGACTTTTTACAAGGGCTTGTAGTGATACGATAAGGGGGAATGTCTTTAAACTGACAGATTTAGATTAAGTATTAGGAAGAAATTCTTCACTGTGAGAATGGTGAGGCACTGGAACAGGTCATCTGTAGAAGTTGTGGATGCCCCATCCCTGGAATTGTTCAAGGCCAACTTGTACAGAGCTTTGAGCATCCTGATCTAGTGAAAAGTATCCCTGCCCATGTCAGAGGGCTTGGAACTAGATGATCTTTAAGGTCCAACCCAAACCATTCTGTGATTCTATGATCACAGAAGTCATAGCATTTTATGATGCAAAATAAGGATGAGAGCAGAATCCAATCCTTGCAGGGTAATTCTTCTACTTAATAAAAGTAACATGAATACTGGTAGGAATTTTTTCACTTTCCCTCTTCTCCTTTACAAAATATTTTTCATTTGTGGTTGTGTGTGAAAGCACTCCTGGAAATCAGAGGGTTGAGAGCATTCAGATACAAGATTTTTACAGACCTTGGCTCCCAGGCTGCCACTTTCATTCCTGCCAAATAGCTCCTCATTCACACCCTAGGGAAACGCTTTTTGAATATTCAGTCTTTTTGCTCAGCACAAATGTAGCTTTCCTAAGGACAAACAGTCTGTAAATTGAGCCTGGCTGGATCTGAAGCAAAGATCATATGGTCAATCTAAATGCTCCCAACAAAACCACATCCATCATTAACTGGAACAAATGTAGTGGAGTTGAGTCAAGCCCCTTTTAAACTCTTGTTAAAATCAGCTGGCTCTAATGCCTCCTGCATGGACAAAATCTGAAACCTCATTTAGTATCTGATCAAATTAAGAATACTTCTTTTGGGGGCTGTCCAATTCAGCATAAAGTGAAGGAGAAGTGAGCTACTCAAAATATTTCCACTGGTCTGTCTGGTAATAGTAATGGCAAAGCTGACTCATGAAGTTAAAGACAAGAAACTCAAATCACAAATGTAATTGCCCTTTATTGCATAGTCTGAATAAGAGCCTTTTCCTGCTGTTTAGTCCTAATGTCTACACTCACTTTTTAAATACAGATAATTGCATGAGGCAGATTCTCCCCCACCTCCTGACTGGTAGTCTAGACTTAATTCATCAGGAGTACAAAGATGAATGAGATGAAGCCTTCCAGTTGCTGCTGCTTAGAGAAATGTCTGCTATAGTTAAAATGAAGATGTCTGGGGGAAACTGTTCTGAGATAGCATAAATGCAGTTGTGGCACTGATTAGGTATTTTGTTCAGAGTTTAACCATAACCATTTATTATACACAAATATTCTAAAAACTGGAGCTAACAGGAAAGTGTATCTGCCCTGAAGGTTTTTAACTATCCTGAGGGTTCATGGAAGGATGGATCCCTGTAGCAAGAATGCCGTGGTTATAATACTTATTTTATCAATGATATCATAGCAGAACAATAGGCCTTTCAATCTGCCACAGCCTCAAATTCATTTTCCTTATCTTGGCTTCTATGCCACAGGCATCACCATGGTGCTTTGGTACCTATGCAGAATAGTTAACCAATAACTACCATAAATTCAGTGAAAGAGTAAACCATGAAAAAAATCAACAGTATGACTCCCCTAAATTTTCTATATTTTAAAATTTCCTTGAGAATGCACAAAAAAATATTTAAAATTTACTCTTCCTTTTCATTTTTTCCCCTACCCCTGGGGAATGCTGCCATATGAGATTTTTATTCCTTGATTGAATAGGAACAACTCCTTAGCTAATTCTGACCATTTGTGAGGAGTTATGTGTCCCTACGTTCACTGGCTTCTCACAATTCAGAAAGATGACTCCAAACCCATTATTTTACAGTAAACTCACTTCAGAGTAAAGGCTAGGATAACAGCCAGAGATTGGATGAGACTCACACTGAAAACACGAACATGATGATTTTACGGTCTATATTTTGGATTTTTTGCAACTTTCAAGAAACAGTAAATGATCCCTTACCAGAGTAGTTCTTAGTACTTTTGTACCATAACCCCCACTCAATGCTAAGATTTCACAGATGCACACTAGATACTATCTGAATTACTATTCAGTGAAATAGGGACAGACCCTTAAACTTGATTATTATGGGTTTGCACAGAAAAACATGGCATGATTTAATCCCAGATGAACTAGAACTCTCCCAAAGGATTCCTGGGCATGGTCTGAAAAGTAGCATGAGCCAGAGACTTCTCCTGGTAGACAACTGGGATGTGGTCACACACATTTTTTTAGCACTAAGGATGCCAACCAACTGTTGGCTTTAGGGGTAGATGAGGGGCTCTGTCATTGTTCAGTTCATCGATATAGATGATGGCAAAGACAACAGACCTCAGTTTGCAAGAGACTTCACAATGTCTTTGTTAGGAAGGCACTTTAAGAGAAGACAGCCATGGAGCAGTGCTCAGTAGTGTATCACAGTTGGCAGACTGTCCTGGTTAAAAGCATCTTAATGATTTTGGCCTGTCATCTGAGGGCATGTTGCTTGGGTGATCTGACTCTACCGTTTGAACCCAAGGCTTAACAACATTTGCAACCTACGTTAGATACCAAGTCACTGCTTCCACTAACAGAACTCAGTATCTTCATCTGCAGAAAGCCATGATCAGAGAGGTCCCTTATTTCAGGTGTCCCCATGAAATGAAGAGGCACTGGGAAATATGGTCTCTGTGACCGCAGAGACCAGGGATTCACAGTGGTGGGGCTGGACAGTGCTGTACAGCACTGGCTCAACCCATTTCCCCTGGGATAAACAGGACAGCGCAGAAAGCCGCCTTCCTTTTCCCAGCTCCTTCCGTAAGCCACTCAAAACAAAAACAGTTCCCATGATCCCTCTGAAGTCAATCTCTTATCATCCTAACAGCTTGTAGCTGCCCTTTTTTGCAGGGTTTCAGCCTCCAGTTCCTCTGAACATCTCTGAAAGATATTAAGAAAATGTTAAATACTTCTCTGCTTGCCTTCAAGTTACTCTTAGCTGGATTTTTGTGAACTCCATGGGGACACGGCTGGCAATGTTCACACTTGTCTCTGGGCTGATGAGATTGCAGCCAACGATGCTGGAGCTGGTGTAGTGGGCAGGCTTATGTTTTTATACTGTCAGTGTAACAGCCAGTGCTGGCTGAGGTTGACTGATTTTAAGAGCAGCAAATTACCGTGCATTTTTAACAATGCTGCTTCTCTTTCTGAGATGGTAATAAATCAGCTTTTGAAATGGGTAGATGAATTAGCTTTCTGATACTGCTGAGATTCAGAAACCTGTGGTACTACAAATGTACAGAGGGAAATTGCATCTTACCTACCTGTGCTGCTTGTGTCCTTAAACTGATGGTTAGGTAGGAGCAGATGAAGATTTATAATAAGTCTGAGTGAACTTCATATTTTCAAACACAATATTGAGAAAGAATAATAATAATTATTAGAGTCCCTGATCTCATTAATTAATGTGTCTGGTAAATTCTGTGGAATTAAGGAGAAAGAACCCAAAATCCTAGAGCTTTTTTTCCCTACAATTCTATATTTCCTCCTGGAAAAAAATAATTGCAGAAATGAGTAAAATGACTTACAAATGGGAGCTTGAGTTTGGAAGCATAGTACCCAGGGAGTCTGGATGTGGGGAAATTTAGAGGTAAAAAACCCTGCATACTCATACAGTTTCATTAATGTTAACTGCCTTTCCTTGGTTTTCCTGCATTCTGGCACTGCAGCCACCCTGGATAGCTGCTGCCCTTGGTTTCTCTGCCTGTACACAACTCAGTTCTTTCCCCATACCATACAAGGTCCAAGGAGGGGAGACAAGGATACTTGAAGCTGTTTGCTCATTCCCTGTTCTTCCTATCTGGCTCAGAGGAGAACCTGGTCCTTAGCCCCAAGAGCAGAATGTGGTTTCCACTAGCAGATCTGTGACACTGGCACTGGGATGAGTGATGACTCATGAGGGCTGAGGGGAAAGAGGAAGGTGACAGAGTAATAAGGCAAAGTAATTATGTGCTGCTTTGTTGTCACAGTTCATTTCTTTTATGTTCTCCTTCCCCAGTGAGGAAAGCAAAGGTTCTTTTCTCCAACTCACTGAGCTCTGTGTTAAAAATACTATGGTTTATCTTAACCATGTGTAGTGGGTTGACCTTGGCCAGATGCCCAGTACCCACTAAAGCTGCTCTCTCACTCTCCCTCTGCAACTGGACAGAGGAGAGAAAAAAAACAGCAAAGGGTTCATGAGTGGAGATAATAGCTGGGAGAGGTCGCTTACTGATCACCATCACAGGCAAAACAAACTCCAAGTGGAGATATTAATTGAATTTATTACTAACAGGGTCAGAGCAAAAGAGGGAGAAGTAAAATAATCTTTAAAACACCTTCTCCCCACCCCTCCTTGCTTCCAAAATTCTACCTTCTCCATCCCAGCAGTGCAGGGAGACAGGGAATGGGGGTTGCAGTCAGTTGTTTCTGCTGCTGGTCAGGGAGAGGAGTCCTTCCTTCCTCTGCTCCTGTGGGGTCTCTCCCATGGGAGACAGTCCTTGATGGACCTCTCCAGAGTGAGTCCATCCTACAGGCAACAGTTCTTCCCAAACTGCTGTCCCGTGGGTCACTCCTCCATGGGGTCCAGTCCTTCATGAATGAGCTGTACCAATATGGGTGCCCCACAGGGGCCACGAGTCCCACCAGGGAAAAACTTGCTCCAGCCTGGGCTTCCCTCTCCACGGCCACAGGTCTCCGACAGGACCCTGCTCAATCTTGGGCCTCCCACAGGGTCACAACCTCCTTCATGCATCCACCTGCTCCAGCAAGGGCTCCTCCATGGGCTGCAGGGGGGTCTCTGCACCCTGATGGTCCTCCATGGACTGCAGAGGCACAGCTGCCCCACCATAGTCTGTACCATGGGGTTCAGGGGCCTCAGCTCCGGCGCCTGGAACACCTCCTGCCCCTCCTTGTGCACTGACCTTGGTGTCTACTTTGTTGTTCACATGTTCTCACTCCACTCTTCCTTGGCTGGAATTTTTCGCTACGCAATAACTTTATGTTCTTAACTATGTTATCACAGAGGCGTTATTATTGCTCCTGACTGGCTTGGCCTTGGCCAGCAACAGGAAACCTGTCCTGGAGCTGGCTGGCATTGTCTCCGCCAGGCAAGGGAAGCCTCTGGCAGCTTCTAACAGAAGCCACCCTTATAGCCCCCTCCTCTACCAAAACCTAGCCACAGAAACCCACTACACTATGTTTCCATAGTCCATATTTTCAGATATCTCAAGTTTTGGCAGCTACCTATTTTGTTTCCCTAACACTCACTGCCCCATGATTTCTCTCTTCCACCACTCTCCACACACAGATCCTTTCTGAAGGCCCTGTCTCTTGAGATATTTATTGGAAATTTGCCTACAGATAATTTCATGCCCAGGAGAGGACCAGAGGATGTGCTGTGTGAGGGCAGCTTTGTGCTTCCCCTTTCTCCTGTGCATTCTCTGTTCAGATATCAGGGGGCCCTCCTGAGGACAGGGGTCCTGCAGCTTTCAGCTGCATTTGAAAAAACTCTGGCTCAGCTCTCCAGGGTGTGAAATGGGGTGGTGGGCAACTGCCTGCACGCAGCCACTTTCTGAAAAAGAAATAATGCTGTGGGAACTGGGGAGAAGCCCCTGCCTTGTGTATCAGTGGGTTGCTTGTGTCCTCTACATCTGGGAATTAGCAGCTTCTCCTGGTTTTGACATCCTCACATTTTTTCCCTGCCTTGTTCTGGGATATTTGTCATCCTGTGCTCATTCACCAGCCATGCAGATGAAGCACTTAGTTCTCAGCTTAAAGGTTTTCACATCTAGAAAAAAAATTCAAGAGGAACAGCCTAAAAAGTACCTCCTGATAGAAGGGGCACCACGTGGTGATCAATGACAAAAGCTACCAGGAGGTCTCTGCCACCGAAACTGATGAAGCTCAGTATGAACAGGGACGAAGGAGACTTTCACCTCTGTGGAGGTATGAAATGACACGCCTCATCTGCATGCATTAAGAGAGAATGAATTTTAGCAGTGGGAGAATGACTTGCTTTAGAGATGATAACCTTCTCTCTTGGTCCAGAACAACTGAATAAGGAACTGCCAGAAGCTGTTTAACTTGAGCATTGCCTTCTTTGAAGAAGTGCTGTAGCTTTACATTGGAGTTTTAAGACCTAAGAAAGTTGTAAGCTTTGGGGCAAACCTAAAATTTAAAATATAAAACTTTGAATGTCTAAACTTGGGTGAGGATGACTCCATATCACCTGCTGCCTCAGCATGACAGAGTCACTGATCTCACCTGTGCAGTCAGCTGGGGTAACAAGCTCCAAACTCCACAAACCATGAGTGGCAAGGAAGGCGCAGCTGGTCTGTGTGCTGCTGCACAGGCCCAGTTCTGCTTCTACCTATACCAGCATGCTCTTGGGATAACCCACTAAAATAAACACAGTCATCCACCAGTGTAACCAAGAACAGACCTTGACCCTGTGCTTAAAGGAAAAGGACCAAAGAGACCCCAAACCTTCTCATAGGGGGCCTGAGCATCTCAGTTCTGCTCACTGTTCAGTAATTCTTCAGATTTTGCCTCTTAATGAAGTAATCTCAATATCTTATCAAAAATCACCAAACCATGTCCCAGGAATAATGATGCCAGCAGTTTGGGGTGAATTACCAATGCATTTTACCATTTCTTTAACAATTACAGCTCTATTTAGAATGGAGAGGATTATATTGCTATGCAGTTTTAGAATGATAAATTGCAGGATATTAAAAGATTCTTTGCTGAATGCAAACAATAGAGAACTTAATTATTGCTCAGAGTGTCATGGTAGCATTATGGAACAATTTGAAATTCAACTTGCCTGGCTAGATTTATTTTAAGTCTGACATTTTCAGCCTTAGCTTTCACTCCCTGGGTCTCTTTTTCACTCTGACAACACATCAATCTATTTTCTAACAGTTCTAAGATTAAAATAATCTCTCTTAATCTGAATTTTTTTTCTGCTTTATTTTATACTGGGAAAAAAGATTTATCTGCAAATCCAGTGTGGTGCAGGAAATATGTTTATAAAGGAGACAAATTCAGACCAGCAGCATCTGTAATCCATGCGTCCTTCTTGTCACAGGTAAAGCTACCTGAAAATTCTTAAAGAATGATCCTGCAATGAAAAATGCTGTTTAATTGAAAGTATGTTTTATGGGAACAAATCAGTTTTTCTAATACTTACAATGAGGAGAAGCCAAAACATTTCATTGCAACTTAATCAGTGCATTACGATGCTAGACTGCAATCTAGACTACTAGATTAAAATGTTCATTGTAATAGCAGACACCATTAAGTATGTAGCATTTTTCCTGCAGTATAAAATTCGAAGTGATATATTTAGAACATATTTTTCCACTGATCCCAAATATATTTTGTCCTTTTCTTTTGCTTGGGAAATTTCAAAATGTTTTCCCTTGTTGTAATATGGAACAATTTGCGAGTCTTGGGCATTCTCCACTGAGAAGATGCTCCTATTCTTGTGCACCTTCATCTGAAGGAGAGGCACCCAGAGGCAGCACTGCCTCAGAGCACAGTAAGACACCCACCTGCTGCACCACATTGTGTGACTGGGCTGCTTTAGTGCCAGAGGCCCTCTTTCCCAGGCACAGGCTGCAGGCCACTGTCTGCTGCAGTCAGAATCTTCTGTGGCTATAGACCTCCAGCTGAGATTTGTGCCATCAAAGCTGAGCAGGGTTATCCCCACGACAACACCTGAGGAAGAAGTTATACCCACATCAGACCAAATGACTCACAGTCTGTTTCTGGATGCAGCTCCACCCTCTGTGCCCTCTCCACAAGCATCTGAGTGGACGTTATCTCAACCAGCCTTGGTCTGATATCAGCATACAACAGTCATTCTGGATATGCTGCTGGAGAGAAGCAGGCATCTCCAGAGATTGTCTCATCCAAAGACACAGGGCTGGATTCCTTCTCAGAAGTGCTGTTTCTCACCATTGGCTAGACAGAAGGAGCTAAAATTTCATCATACACAAAATCCCCGGGATTTGGGTGGCTGCATTAAGGGGCATCTGGTTTTTGCACAACCCACTATTGCAAGGTGATGTCACCCCCAAAAGCACTTGTGAAAAACTAGAAAGTTTCAAAGGTGTGAGTTACAGCGTGATCACATAGATTCTGTGTCACTGTAACCAACGAGGCAACCTCTGAAACAGGGATGGGCAGCATGCCATGGCAGAGATTTACACAGGACCTTCATAAACTGGCTCTTTCACTGAAGGACTCATCACATGGCACTGTGTCCTCAAGGGAGAAGTTCTGATACAGAAAATCCTTAAGTATCTGTGCATATATATAAAAATAATGACATAAATGGTCTTCAAGGCTCCATAACAGGAACAAAAAATCATTGTCAGGTTTGTCAAGTTGTTAGAAGTTGTATCCTAAATTCTGTATTTTGATTCATTAGATTTCATTCTTCTTCCCCTGTAATAAATGTCCAAATCAGTTCTCCATCGTCCCATGACTGCAGCAAGCACAGCCCTGGAGAGACAGTGAACCTGAGGAGTATGGGAGTCGATGTGTTGGTGGTCAGTCTTGCAGATGGAGCAGGTCACATGTACAAGGCTGCTTTGGGGCAAAACCATCCCCATGTCCCCATGGTAAAGGAGAATGGGATGCCCTACATCAGCACTATTGCCAATCCCACACTGGGGGCTTCTGCCCCACAGCACAGCAGAGGCAGTTCAACTGCCTCCTCATGCAGTGCTGAGAGGGACTTGTGTGACCCAGCTCTCCTCTGGCCTGGGGTGCTGTCGTATCCTGTGTTTTATTGCTGGTGAGAGTTACCAGATGTACCTGAAGACATGACCTGCATTTCCTCCTATGGCTGTTGAACTACTTCTGGATTTAACTGTTTCCAGTAAAGATGCTACAGCAGGAATTCTTGAGGAGTTTGACTTCCTACAAAAAACCAGGGTTTATTAATCATTTCCTCCTTACCATTGTTATCATGCTTCTATGTGACAATGGCAAGAAAATTTATAGCTGCTCTTCTCTAACAATGAAGACAGTATCTTTATAATAAAAGCAAATGGGAATTATCTCCTAGCCATCCACTCCTCTGCTGCACCAGACTGAGCTTCTCACTTTGATTTTTGCAACCCCATAGCTCTGGTTTTCTTCCATAGATGTAGAGAGACAGGATTTCTCTTAACCTCCTGTCCCCATCCTCCTACTCTTCTTCCTAGTTAAAGACATAGCTGTGCTGGTTTTGGCTGAGGTAGAATTAATTGTCTTCACCATGGCTAGTATGGGGCTGTGTTTTGGATTTGTGCTGAACACAGGGTTTATAATATAGAGATGTTTTTGTTATTGCTGAGCAGGGCTTGCACAGAGCCAGGGACTTTTCTGCTTTTTGTACTGCCACAGTGGCAGGGAAGTTGAGGATGTACGGGAGGTTAGGAGGAGACACAGCCGGGACAGATGACCCAAACTGACCAAAGGGATATTCCCTGCCATACGACATCATGCTTAGTATATAAAAGGGAGGAAGAAGGAGGAAAAAGGGGAGGGAATGTTTGGAGTGATGGTATCCATCTTCCAAAGTCCATTATGTGTGATGGGTCCCTGCTCTCCTGGACATGGCTGAATACCTGCCTGCCCTTGGGAAGTGGTGAATTAATCTTTTGTTTTTTCTTTGCTTGTGTGCACATCTTTTGCTTTCTTCATTAAACTGGCTTTATCTCAACCCATGAGTTTTCTTGCTTTTACCCTTCTTAATTTGCTTCCCGATCCTGCCGGTGGGGGAGTAAATGAGTGGCTGTGTGGAGCTTGGTTGCTGGGTGGGGTTAGACCATGACATGGCTCATTTCTTTTGCATGCATCCTGTGAGTCACCGTGATCGATGATCAAATGCCCTTCGCAGTGGGGAGCAATCGGAGTTAGCTGGCTTGAGGCTCTGGCAGCCCTTTCACTTCTGACACCAGCAAATTACATTATGTGTTAAAGCAACATTTTCTTTTTTTCCTAGGCTCCAGGCTGAGTTTGAGGAGAACATGGCTCAGCTTTGATTTTACTCTGCTGTTCAATAAACTATTTTCTTTAAACAAGTTAAAAGAGAATGTTTTCCCCAAGATCTCATTAAATATTTATTTACTGTTTAGAACTCTTCAGTAAGTAGCAAAGGTCTCAATTTGGGAAAACACAAAAGTTTCTGTAAAACCAATCTGAGCTTGCTAGCTGAATATTAAAATGCAGTATGGATGAATTAGTAACTAATTCATGCATAATAAACCCCATATGTGTCTAGAAGTAATTAGCCAATTGTTTTGATTCAGGGAATGTTTGCTTAATAGCCTCAATAGCTGCTCACTTTCCCAACCAGATCAAAACTAACATAAGTGGAAGTGACATTCAGATAAAATGAATAATTTCAATAATAAGAAATTCAGATTTTGTTGATGTTTCTGTAGATGGCCTGAAATCACTGAATTTTAGCTTTCCTGTGCCTGGAAAAGCTGCAGTTATTTGATTAGGGATAAATAAGCTCCTTAGCTCACTTAAAACAGAAAGATGGTATTAAAAGCACTTGGCAGTGGCTAAGAAGAAAACACTGAAGATATCTACTTATTATAGTAAGGCAAAACTTTGCTCAAGTGTTCAAGAGGATGAAATTTCTGAGGAAGAGATGAGGGATGAAGTATCAGCCCACTGAGCACACCTCCTCTGCCCTTATGTGCCAGCCGGAGCCTGTGCCAAGCCCCAGATTTCCCTGTGTACACACACATCCATTGGACTTGATGAGAAGTGGGGTCTTCCAGGTATGAGCAGGGGCCCATTTGTAATATGGGTGTGGGACCTTGCCTAACACTGTTTCTGTGATAATATCAGGTGTCAGATGGACAAGCTGGATGCTGGCCTCAGAACTGTGTGCTGACCAGCATCAGGAATTTCTAGGGAATCAATGCTTTCTTTCCCCGAACTACTTATTGAACATAATTGCCAGGATCCCGTTCTTAGCGCTTCTGCAATGAAAGCCGAGATCTCTGTACCTCCGTTTCTCAAAAAATACACACATTTCTATTTCTGCTCAGCAACTGTCCCCGTGTTAGTGGCTACAGAGTTTCCTCATGTCCCTCATGCAGGGTAGGTCATGGACCCTATGGTTTAGTTCTTCACTAAGCTGTGGCACATGTCATGCTACTTCCCAGCAGACAGTAGGGTCAGTATCATGTAATCATTGAATCATGGAATCATATAATCATAGAATGGCTTGGGTTGGAAAGAACCTTGTAAGATCATCTAGTTCCAATCCCTCTGCCATGGGCAGGGGCACCTTTCACTAGACCAGGTTGCTCAGAGCCCCATCCAACTTAGCCTTGAACACTTCCGGGGATGGGTGTGAGATCCTGGATCTGAATCTCACTGAATTATTGAAATGGGTCGGAACCAACTCACTGAGTGTGTGTGCATGTGGGGAAGGGCTGAGCCTGGACCTGCAGGTCCATGGTAAGGCCTGCACATCAGGCCTGTGCTGAGGGCACAGGGCAGAGATGAAGGCAAGGCCTGCAGCCCACGCAGAGCACACGGCAGAGCTGCAAGCCCTGCAGCCGGGCTGTCAGTCAAGGCAGACCTGCCTGGTAGCCCACCCACACCACCCCCCTGCAGCCTGTGACTGCTACAGCACAACTCACTCTGGCCTGGAAGGCACTGACTGGATATCCTGCCTGGGAGGGAAAACTGAACTCTATAAATACATGAGGCTCCATGCAGTCTCCCTCTCCTGTCTCTCTTCTCCCTCTCCAGCTGGCACCATGAGAATCATCTAATCTTGTCAGTAACTATTCTCCTTTCTCTCTCTCCTTCTCTCTTTCTTCTCTCTTTCTTTATTCCTTTTAATCTGTTTTCTTTTCTCTTTTCCTTCTCTTGTGGGTAATGAACTGTAAACCAATGAACTGTGTTTTACTAAAGGTGGTACATGGATTGTTTTTAGTGGGTGTTTCCTGTGGAATGGGTCTTTGTGCTGAATGTTTCAGTGAAATGCTTTTTTCTTGGTTGTGTTTTACTCCTGTAAAAACCTTTTGCCAAAATATTTTATTTTTCTCACTAAATTAAAAAGAATTTCTCTTAGAGAAGAGTGTGTGACTCTTTCTCTGGATGCTAATTAGAGGTTATAACAAACGAAAAGGCTTTTAAAAATTCTTAAATAAAAATGTAACCGCTCTGGGCAGTTTATAGCTTAATCCAGAGCATAAAAATGGGGCATCCACAATTTCTTTGGGCAACCTGCTCCAGTGCCTCACAACAAAGAATTTTTTTCTAACATCTAATCTAAACCTACTTTCTTTCAATTCTCCCTTGCCGTATCACTACATACCCTTGTAAATAATCTCTCTCCATCCTTCTTATAGGCTTCCTTCAGGGACTGGAAGATCCCAATTAAGTCATCCCAAAGCCTTTTCATTTCCAGTCTGAACAAACCCAATTGTCTCAGTCTTTCCTTGCAGGGGAAGTGCTCTCTTGCCTCCTCTCCACGCCCGGTGTGCTGTCTCTGTGCTGGCCATGGAGCCACGTGCGTGGGGGGAGGGGAGGGCACCTCTCCCCTCCAGGCTCAGGGCCTGAAGAAACCCCTGAAGAAACCCCTGGAGTTCCCCTTCCCCATCCTTCAAGACATCGGAATGGTTCCTCAGATGGAAATGGAACTAGAACTGGGCCGCCCCACGTCGTGGGTGGGGAAAGGGATCCAGAGAAGTGGACAGAGGTGGGATGGGATTCAGATCAAGACTGAGATAACTACATTTTTGTGCCTGCATATCGGTAGCTACAGGAGTCTGAAGTGCCTAAGCAGCCTTTCTAGTCAAAATAGTCCTAGAGTCGGTTCAATTTTCTAAACCTGTAGGAATTTGAAACTCCATAGGACAACTAGGAGTTTTGCACAGTAATGGCTGTGGACTTACAATACAGGGTAAAAGTTTCACGTATTTCTGTAGATATAGATATCTGACCAGTTTGACTCCTGCAGATCCATAATTCACGGTGGACACTGGGAACAAGTCCCATTTGTCATAAAAAACCTTCCATCGCAGCTGTCATGGTTCCAGGAGGTCTGAATAATCTTTTGGAAGCAGAAGTCGTCCTTTGACCATAGGGCCAATAAATGGTTCTCAATGAGCTACCTCTATATTACTGTGAGGGTGATCCAGCACTGGCACAGGTTGCACAAGGAAGTTGTGGAGTCTCCATCCTTGGAGATAATCAAAAACAATCTGAACATGGTCTCAGCAATTGTACCTTGTGTAGTCCAGCTTGAGCAGAGGGGTTGGACCAGATGACCTCCAGATGTCCCTTCCAACTTGATTCTGTGATTCTGTGATACTGTGCTCATCTTGAACTGGTCCTGTGGATAACAAGACTGCTGTGCTCTGGAATTAAATCTAGTCAATATTATGTATAATTACATCTAATTACATCTATTAACTGAAATTCTTTAAGCCTGAGTATAAAAGTCATTTTGTTATGTTGTTTATTTACAGAGCTACAGCATGGGTGCTGGAAAAGTAGTGGGGTGTGAAGGAAAAAGAACAGAAAGAATAAATGAGAGTTATCTGGCAAGACAGTGAATTTTGGCATCTTTTTTTAGGGGTGTGAACAGTTGCTGCATGCTGGAGAAGACAGGACAAGAACTGTACAAATATGAACTTGCCACAAAACCTCTACTTCATCTCTACCCTGCAGGCCAAGTTTATGTTCCGAAGTATCTGCTTGGTAAATCCTCAGCCTATAAAAATAATATAGCTGGATAACCTGATAGAATGCTTAAAAGTACTTGGTCTCATAGCTATTCTTATGGAAAACCAAGGATGTTCTTTGACATCAAGATAGCTGTGTTAACACATAGTCTTTGCAGATACAAGGCACTGTGGGTTTTTTTAATCTCACTGTTAACTAGTGAGATAAAGATATAAAGCTTGCCTTGAGTAGCTGTATCAGAGACCTATGCCTTGTCTCTGCTAGATTTTTGTGCTGTGACAGGTCCTTTGAAATGCCTCTCAGTCACAAATCTCTTTTTTCTCTTGCAGTGAAGACACAGAAAGTTTACTTGTCATTCAAAGAAGATATCACAGTTCCTTTCTTTTCACTTTTCCCTTATATTGTTCCATTCTCTCTCTTTTCTGTGCCTAAGACATTTATTTTTTCCAAAATTTTTGGAACAGACTACTTAGCAGTGACAAATATATTTGGGCACTGTACCAAATTGTGCCAAAAACGTTGCCAAAATGTCAATGGCCTGTTGGAAATATGACATTTGCTATATTCTTTGCTCCTGAGTGAAGACGTTCTTTCTACCAGAGTCGAAATATAAATGCATGTTTTCCCATTGGTAAATTCACTTTAACCAACCTTTTAATGTTGCAGGGGCTTCTGTGGAAGAAGGGAAAGCTTTGGGAGGGCAGGCTCAACAGAGACCCCCAAAAAATCAAAGTCAACCCAACCATGTATGGAGCCTAATTCTGGGATCAGTCACGTATGTAATTCCTTCAGCTTCAGTGGAATTAGTCCTTCATTAAGTAAAGGAGAAAGGATCAGAGTTAAGCTCACAAATATTAATTTAATCATGGCAGATTTACATGTGAAAAGCCACTTGTACAATAGAGCAGAATGATGATCCTACGCTCTTTGAAGTGGTCCTAACACTAAGTATTTCTTATCTCCCAGGGGCTCTCTTCACTGCTCCATGATTTGCATAATACCAAGGTGATAGCTTGCCTTTGATTTGCCTTTGGTTTGGAGGATATACTTAGTTTCCAAAATCAAAAGTAAGTTAGAAAGAAATTACATTTTGTCTAAAAGTCAGAGAGAGTTTTTCTTCTCTCAGGTTGACATAACCTGCTGGATTTAAAAATTGATAGAGTTGAAAAATGCTGAACACTTTCATTACAGCTGCAGATCAGCATTAAAAACAAGAGGTTATTTTTAGCAGCAAGGCACCCTTGTCTTTATTCATATGTCGCTTCACTGAAATATTAAATGGTAATTCACAATTCATTCATTTTGACGTCTTGCTACTTTTATCTTCACTTTCTTGTCAAAGAAAATGTCTTAAAATTTCAACATTAACAGTGTGCTGGGTGTCCTTGGAAGTCACTCATGTTCTTAAATGGGTTGGTCAGTTTGGCCAAATGGCTAGTGGCAGTACATTACTGGCTCATTTTCCATTCCTGTCCTCCCCCCCCCCCCCAAATGTATGTTGACTGGAACAAGGCTTTTGAATATGAAAAGTTCAGAATTTTGCATGTAAAACAGACTATTTAAGAAGGAATCCAGCTTGTGCTGAACATCTCAAATGCAGGGGTGTTGGGCAGTAGCATAAAGCTTTAGAAACCATGTGCATAGCCATCGCTGGTGCTGCTCTATTTTAAAACTCATCTCATGCTATTTCCACATCAGAAGAAGAGCTGTTTGTTAACAAAGTGTGGCTATTATGTTAAATTCCGACCTTGGATAGATATGTGTGAAATACTGTCAAGCTGCAGTTTTCACATAGTTTTAAAGGGTTCCGTTCTAGCTGAACGCATCGCTGCACTCTTCAGCCAAATTACTGCTCTGTGAAATTTTTCAGAAAAGGAGGAATACAGCATAGAATCCGTTTTCTGTTTTTTCACAAAGTAGACGTTGACCACATGTAAAAATCCACTTTCTCAGAAAGGCTTTAACACTGGTATAAACCCTACCCTGTGTCAGACAACACTGCTGGGCAATTAATCAAGATTTTTGTGGGTTTTGTTAATTCCAGGTATATAAAACAGTTAATGAAGCTGAAAGCTGTTATTAAACCTCTTCATAATTTAGAAATAAAGTATTTCAGAAGGAGGTTTAAATGAGATAATTAGACATTTGGAAACCTTCTGTGGGGCTAGATCTTACCAGTGGGTTTCAAGAAGTTCTTTGCACAGAGTTCATGTCGTAAACAAGCCTGCAAACATGGGTGAGGTGCTGGCTGTAAGTTCTGACTGCCTAGATTTAATCTGCAGCTTAGTCTGGAGCCCAACCAATGCCCCAGGTGAGGAAAGAAAGGGAGAGTTGTTTTCTCTGGGTGAAGCTTTGCAGGAGGACTTTGTGGAGGAGTTACCACAGTGTGGCGGTGTGTGCTGGAGAGTGTTAGACCATGAACACCCTCATCTGATCCAAGAGCTATGACCATCAAAAAGTTTAGCAGAAAGGAGATGACAAATAGCCGTACTAAGGTGTCAGCTTCAAAGGGAGCAGGCTTTGCTGTCCAAGGCTTTCTATCCGGTCAGCTGTCCTGCCACAGCTAAATCCAGCACCTAACAGAAACATTTGAATTGCCACTTTTAGCACACATTCTACTGTCTGCATACTTGCCGCGGGGAACACAGGAAGATATGAATGTTTAACAAAGAGCTGGTATTATTGACAAGCAGATGCCATGAATATTATATTTACATAGCAATTATTTACAAGCATCAAAAATCATACCTGCAGTTCCAAAAGCCAGAGATTTTATTTTAAAAAGCATAAGATTGTTTTTAGATAGTTTGTTGCTATTTTTTTTTAATTCAGCCTTTAGGTTTCCATCTTAACTTTACCTGCACTTTATTTGTATTTTAAAGGGTTTTTTCCCCAAACTTTTGTTTAGAAGTTCAAGCTGATGCTCTTCTGCAATCTCTGTATTTCATCATCTGGGTCCTTCTGAGAGACACTAAATTACAGGTACATGACAGACTCATAAGAGTTGTCACAGAGTGATGGTTTGGTTTTTTTTCTGAACTGATCATGTTTCTTTTCTCAAGATTTAGCTTCGCAGGTGAAGCTGATTTCCTAAGAAAAATAGCATGAGATAACCAGAAAATGCACCTTAAATCTTCCTATCTTGTGATTTGAAAGAAGAATCCTCCATGTCCCAGGACTGCTGAAAAGAGGACTCCTTTATATATCTTCTCCCTTGGCACCCAAACTTTGAGCTGACCTTGAGCCCATCTCTTTCCCCATGTAACCCTGACTGCCTGTGGCTTGGATGTACCCATTTTGGCTTATTGGCATTTCTGTGGTGGTGGCCAAACAATCCGAGTTGCAGAAGGGTTTGGAGGGAAGGCACAGACCTACACAGACGGCATCTGCAGAGATCATTATTATTTTTCACAAATGACAGCAAAGAAAGAAACTCAGCTGTGCATCAGGAGCAGCGTTTCATTTTGAATGCAATGGTTCTGTCACTCATGGAGCTACTTTTAGCTTTAGGGCTCAGTGCTGTGCCAATAAAACTAATGGGAATTTTGTCACTGCCAGAAGAGAAAGCAGTGTTTGGCCTTTCAGAGTAACACACTTAATTCTAGTGTGCAGCCTAGCTTCAATTTTTAATGAGAAAATGGGAATAAACAGAACAAAAAGTGTTGCACAAGTCCCACATCTTCAATAAGTATGGAATAATGGTAGAGCTAAAATTAATACCATTTTTTACAATCTGGATAGAGAGGTGAGACAGCCTGAGGAGTATTTGCTACATCATGCAGTACAGCCAAACTAATTTCTTCTTCATGTTGGCTTGGGCTTAGTGGATGTCTGAGTTCTCAACTGATGAACCTCTGTTACTCCAAGAGCAAGACAGATATTGGGGAGCAGTGCTGGACTGATGTTGGTCTGCTAGAAATGCCGTCACCTGCACAATTGGTTCAATTCACCTTTGAAGATGCCTTGTTCACCCTGAGACCTCATCCACCTCTTCTGCCTGGCAGACCAGATGCATCAGGCTCTCTGTGGAAAACAGGCTCATCTGCCAAATTTCCACTGGGTAGCACCTAAGAAAGAGAATGAACTGTTACCCCAGCTGCACCCAGAACCACATCTCAGTGCTGTATTTCAAGGTCTACCACAGCCATAACATGGACTCCAGATACAGCAAACACTGAAGAAAGAGAATCAGATTCAACTTAGACTGTAGGAAGCACTTTTGGCCACTTAAAGACACAGACATTTCTTTGTTAAGAAATTAACAAAGAATCTCTAAGTTAATCTTGATTTTGGAGAAGAAAATGTTAACCTGACCCAGGGAAAAACTCTAGATGACACTATATACGACTATATCCCTGTATCAGGTTTTCATCTGGCACAGCACACAGAAAACAAAACATCCTGCTACTTTTGTTAGAACTGCTTTACATTTGGTACCTTTAGGGTGTCCTAATACTTTGAGAAAATACTCAGCACTGGATTGATGCAGGTGAGGAATACCAGGCTAGGTTTCCCGAGAACAGCTTCCTGGCCCTGTAATGCATTCCCTAAAGGTAGTGGTTGAGTCTTGTTCCTGCTTGGCAGCAGTCTCAGTCCTTGACCTAATTATGAAAATGATTTCTAGAGTGTTTACCCTATATCACAAAAAAGCAATGATCATTTTTCCATGTCTTATAGTTGCAGTCTTGGCTGCTGCTTCTGCTAGCAATCAGAGGTAGTGCCTATGTCCTGTAGGATTGCCCAGAAAAGAGGAATGAGGGCTGCCTGTGGCTGGGTCTTTAATTCTGTATGCAGAAATTAAAAGGGAAATTGCTAAAGCTTGGGGTACTTCAGGTGTAATTCACAGCAGCAGCAAAATGCTCAGCAGAGTATTGCCCATTTGTTGCCTTTTAAGGTCCTTGTCCCATCATCTCTGAAAGTATAGTTCAGTCATGCAGAGACCTTCTGTCTAACCCTTCCAGAGGCAAAGGTGAAAAATCAGGGACTTTCAGGGGAAGATTCAGCTGAACTCGTTAGCTTCCCTTGGGAGTGCTGACTGAGGGGTTGTTACACTGATGCTATTGCTGATGCCTTCACACCATGGGCATGGGGAGATGCCAAGTGCGCAGCTCCGAATCTGTAGGACCAGGTAGGAATTTGTCATGGACCTGGTCTCCATATCTGCTGACTCCCTTCTTCACTGTCAGCTTGGCAGCAGTTTATTCGAGTCTCCTTCTGAGCTCCTTCATCAGGGAACACCTCGGGTCCTATTTCCTCCACCACCCTAGAGCCAGGTACCTGTGTTAAGACACCAAAATTAGTCATCCTAAAGCAGTCAGCCTGGCTCATGGCTTTAGTGACAAGAGGGAATTTGATTCTGATTTTTGCCTGGTGGTTTGTTTTTAATCGTGTTAAACATCTGTTGGTTTCCTCACTATGGTAACTGTAGTAGTGAAAGCCACAGCTTGATCCCATTGAAAAACATCAGTGGTGACAGCTTGTGGGGATTGATTTGGGACCAGAAAGGCCATTGACAGCATCCAAGAATGGGAGCAATGGGAAGATGTCTCTTGCAGAGACCAACAGAAATTCTCCTGCTGAAGGTCTCCCCGTCACCTCCAGCTGCTGAGGGAGATGGAGGCCAGAGAAAACTGCAGTGTCAGTGGAGGGAGACAAAATCTGAGTGCTGCATGATAGAAGGACAATAGTCAATCTGTGTCACCAAGATGGTGTGACCTGGGCCTGGGCTGTGGCATGGGGTCATGGCTGTTTTGTGACATGCACATGCTGAGGTGGGAGAGGCAGAACAGACCAGAGGAGGCAGTATAGCTGCCCCAGTCCTGAGCACAGGCACTGGGAGAGAAAGCCCTTGAGCAAAATCTGGTGTGCTTTTCAGAGTGAGCATTTACTGAAGGGCACTTACAAGGAGGAGTAGACAGGCCCTGCTGTGCCTAAGGAAGAGGAGCTCACAGGTTCCTTAAATGCAAGCAGGAGGCAAAGAAGCATTAGGTACCATGATCATGGATGGCCATAGTTTTTTGACCAACTGCTGTTGGAAGAAAATTTTGGTGGTGAGTGTCAGCCCCTCCTTTCCTGAAGAACTACTCTCCATGGTTATTCTTTGGAGATATTTCCCTTCTGCAATCTGTAATCAGTCTCCAGCACTTAAAACATTCACAAAAATCAAGATCCTCTTTCCAGATGGAAAAGGTCCTGAATTTTACCATGATGCTTTTAGGTCATCATAATGACAACAGTCTGGTTTGTGGCTTTTAATGCTTTCCTTGTTTTTACTTACGTTGGATGGGATATGGCAGCTGTGCTGCTCCCTGGCCCCAAACTCCAGCAATGGTACACTCAGATGAGGACATTGCACTGGCACTGGGAGCTTAAAATGTTTATCATCTGGCACTTGTCTGTTTATGGGGGGCACTAATGCCATGTCCTCAGTGGCAGAGAGCCAGGGAGTGCCGGGTTGACAGGCAGAACACATATGTGAACAAATTAGGATTTGTATTAACAACCCCTTGCCATAAACAAAAATATCACTCTGGGCTTGAATTGTGTAGTGCCTAAGGAGTGTAAAATGGATACTGGACTGGTAGTAAAGTATTTATGAGCCTGGACATTTGCAAAGCACTTCACGAGACTGAGCAAAACCTGTGAGACAAAAACTGCAACAAATCCTGAATCTCTCATACCCCTTTTTTCTGTAGAGCTGAGTTTGCTACCTGCTGCCTGAGGCAGATTTGAAGGGCTTCCCAGCAAAACCCTTTCAACAGCTGCAGAATTTGCCAGAGATGGCAAAGCCCCACCAATCTGACCTAGCTATAAAAACAGAGGCTTATTTATGATCTTGTTTGGATGATCATCATTCCAGGTTGGACTAAATATATAGCCCTGGTGAATAACCTCTTACACATGAGATATTTCATCAGGCACAAGGACAGCAGTAAAATAATTGGTCCTCTTCTTTCTTTTCAGATATACTTTTTCCGCTTCAGATATATCTATTCTATCAAAAAAAAAAAAAAACAAACCAGTGGGTTGCTCAGAATTATGTTGGAGGTGATCGATTCAATAGCTGAGAGGATGTCCCTAAGCCAGCTAATCCTTCACATGATGGTCAGGAGGAGGACTTCCTAAGCCAGTAAATGCTCATGGATTAGTCAGATTCCATGTTTATGTGAGAATACATAAGTGGAGGGCTTTCCTCAAGTCATCAAATCACATCACCAACCACTGCAGACACTGCACTGCGTCAGCTCAGCTCCACATAAAATGAGCACAGTCCACCTCAGAGAGAGGTGGACTCAGAGACAGACAGAGTCGCTCCAGATGTGTGTGTCACTGCTGGGAGCCACCTCCAGTGTGAGCAACACCCCGCACCACCTGAGGGCCTGGGGACCCACTGGGATTTGATGCACAGCAACAGGCATGAAAAAGCATCCCAGCAGGAAGGATGCAAGTACACTGTCCTACGACCACGTGTCTTCGTGTGGGAACAACAGCTTTGGGACAAAAGATTTGTGTAGGTGTTAGAGGGCTATCTGTGAAGAAAACCCCTAGGTATCAAGGCCTGGTGTATTGTCAGAGACTGAAGTGGTTAATGATTTATGCATTCTAGGAGACTTTTGCAGGCTTTTGACTTGCATTATACCTCGGATGGACAGTTGGGCCCATCCCTCTCTCCAGTAAAGAGCCAAATTTACAGGCTTTTGACTTGCATTATACCTCTGATGAGCAATCGGGCCCCTCCCTGCCTCTGCTGATCTTGAAAGGCGGGAACCAGGCCAGACACAAAAAACTCTGCACAGGCCCAAGAAGAGGTTGGAGGCTCGAGGCATGGCCCGTGACACTGACCATGGATATAATAACTCATAACTTCTTGGAGTGTGGGGGCTTCCCTCCTTCACCCCCAGCAGATCAAGGCCACCACTTCAACTGACAGACATGGAAGCTGCAACTACTAAGTTTCATCGCTGGACCCCGTTGGCGGTGACTATACACATCTGTCCACTCTAAGCTTTTCTTTCCCTTACTCTCCCTTACTCTTATCCGGTCTTTCTCTCCCCTATGCATTCTCTCTCCCCCCAAAAGGTTATCTCTATGCCACATTGTTATATGACAACACTCAAAATGCTAGCATGCCTGTTGATACAAAATTGTTAAAATAAACCTTATCCATATATGTTTTCAGACACCGATTATTCAGTGTCATTTCACTCTAATCCACCCCAAGGGAATTATTGATAAGAACCTGGGTTACTCCCCTCCCCTTTTTCTGGGGCGGGTCGTAACATGTATACAAACATCTATGTGTTTGTACACATACAAATGTATTACCAAATTATCAAGAATGCTTATTGATTATTTGGAAGTACATAGAATAATATAAAATAAAATCTTTGTAATGATGCACAGTACTGCAGAGCATTACTTTGGACAATGCCTGTGACTGAGATGAGAGTGCACAATAGGCTGTGGCTGTACTGTGTCAGCCTGTGTGTCACCTGAGCAGGTATGGGACACCTCCAACAAGCAAACACCAACTTTTCAACCAGTGAGATGCTGGCAAAGTCAACCATCAGGACCAGACACCAAGCAAGGCACAGAGGGTACCACTGCAATGAGCTTCTGAAGCCTAGAAATAATCTGTGCAGTTATCTAAAGGCAAGTGGCTGTGCAGGGACATGAACAACACCCACCACAGTGCAGCAAAACCAAACCTTTGCTTGACCACACGTGTATAGTGTTAAAAGCTGCAATCACCAATCTGCTTCCTTAGGCTGTTGTTATTTTCTTCCCCCTAAACTTGCCACCCAACATCTGGAAACTGCAAGACACAGTGGTGGTGATGGGGATGGACTTCTGCACTAGCCCCAAACTGCCCAGCAACAAGCAGCTCAGCTCAGTATCTCCAAGGCTTTACACATGCAGACATGCATATGCATATGCTTGTGTCCATATCTGAAAGTCAGAGGTTCTCAAATGATAACATTGATAATACCTGAAAATGGGATGTTGCAAATCTGGTGGGAAGGTTCTGCTTTTCCTGCTTGTTCCTGTTCTCCCACATGTCACAAATCCAGTGTATTGGCTGTTCTCTCACTCCCTCCCAGTCTTGCAGCTGGGAACATGTGCCATCAGCATGGATGAGGGATCATACAAGAACTCTTGTTGGCTCAAGGATGTACAAGAAAAATATACCTTGCTTCCCAACAGGCTTCATCTTAGCTGTTTCTGACAAGACACCCTATGTTCCTCCTCCCTTCATTCCTCCCCGTTGGATGTTTCTTGTGGTACATTTTTGACTGGTTCAAAACATTTGAAAATACCTTTCATCTGCTACCTAACCACAGAAGGGTGAATATTTCAGCCTTCACAGCAAAGAGAAAACCACCATTAAATTTCCTGAAGGCTGTCAAACTATCTCTGTGACCACACATATTAATAAAGTAATGCTTATTTAAGCATGAAATGCAGCATCAAGCCGTAAAAGCTAATCAGTTTAGTGCAGAACTACATCTCCTAGCTTTAGCAGGAGATGTGGAAGCTGTGCATGAGAGAAGGTATGTTTTTGAAAAGGGTAGGAAGTTCTAATTTTGTGATCAAATAGTACCTGCCATGATGCAGTGTCACTGCTTAGGCACCACAGAAAATGAAAATCCAGTTTATTCACATAGAAATATGTCAAAATCTGACACCTTAATTTGAAAACAAAGTTGCAATCCAGAAAAAGGTGAATGCAAAACCATGGTAATAGAGAGGAGCTTATACAGCACATAGGGTTTGGAAAAGCATATTTAGTAATTTAATCTCTATAGGGAAAGGAGACAGACAGCAAAATAAAAAAAATATTACCCAACTAAGAGAAACAGGAAAAATTGTACTCATCAGTGCACAGAAAATAAAATTATACATGGACAGTCCTCTCCAACTCTGAAGAAGGTGATAAAGTTTGGGCCTTTGAACTGTTAATACCACTACTACTTTAAAATAAAAGAGAATCCCTGGTAAGCTACAAAGGTAAAACTAACAGTTCCATTTGTTGCAATTAATAAGACACTAATGAAGTTGCTGGCCACTGATAAATAATTTTGAAAGTCAGAAAAGGAAAAGATAAATCCAAAAGATCAGAAACATGACTGACCTGGAGTTCTCAAAGACAGAAGAGAAAGATGCATATCTGTAATTAAGTGCCCTAAAATGCATAAAACTCTCCAAATTATTTTGATTAAACTGATTATTATGCTGTAAGTACAAAAAGCACAGACATATACCATTAGCAGTTCATGAGAGCCCCAATAAGATACATTCAGAAATGTCACTAGAAAATTTAACTCATTGCTCCAGGGCAAAGCTGTGAGTGCTGTGTATGGGCAGCTTTGTTCTGAATATATTTTGCTGCATATGCTTTGCTCTACATCTCCTCATCACTATGCCTTTCTACATTTCTAAAAAAGATCGTATAATAATTCATCACATTGATTTTGTACTTTTTTTTACAGAAATATTAACTTTGTTGTGATTTTTTTTTTTTGTAATCGCAGAGACTTTCTTATTCCTCAGGTAGTGATTTTTTTAATGTTTCCAGCTCTGAGGAAATATTTTCAAGGCAGCTCTGTCATTTTTCTGGACAACAGCTCAGGCACCAAACTACTTGCCACATGCAAAGTGATGGCAAACTCTTTCTCTAAGCTTCATCTCTAGCTTCTGAACTTTTCAGGCAGTTCTAAAATGCCTTTCCTTACAGGAAGGCTGTAATTACTATCAGAGGGCAACCTTTGTTATAACATGAAAAGAAGCACTCCAACTTCTGTGCTAAACATTAGATGTTCAGCTGAGTGATAAAACACTATAATCAAGCCCCATGTGAATATCTCCTTCAACCAACCGTTGTTTGTGTAAGTGCTAAAGCTTCAAATTGCACAGTATTTATTAGGGCACAGCATAGGCTTGTGAAATGAATGTCTTATTCTGCACATATTTCGAAAAACAGAAAGCTGAAAAACCACTGTTGTGTGCCGTGTTCCTCCCTGGCACATGCTCCTGTGAAAAGCAATAGTGGTGGTAATGGCACTCCAGAGATTGAATGTTTCTCTGCATGTGGTGGGCAAGTGCAGAGGTTTAAGCAATATTTTTACTCTTTAAGTAAAAGTAAAAAAAATCATATGTTAATATTACAAGAAAGTGTAGTGTTTGCCTACTCTTGCTGTTTGTGTAAACTGAGAGGTTCTTTTGTATTTTCTAGCAAAAACCTTCAATCTGTCTCAATAGTTTCTGGTACCTTTCTCCAGACCCCCTGTGTACACTTTACAATAACACCAGTGAATGTCGCTTTCATGCCTTTGGAGGGATCATTCCCATCATGATTGTTTGAGCAAATCTCTGCTGGGGGAAATTTCCCTTCCCCAGAATGCATGGATGAACCAGGAGCGTGCTGTGGAGCCAAGGGCAGGACAGTGTGTTGCTGCTGGGGGGGGGTATCCACAGCAGGTCACAGCTGCTCAGCTTTACCACTCTTAGAGAGCAGTGGGTGGTGGGAACTCAGAAATGTTGAGAAGAAACACAGACATGAGAGCTTCCCTCTGGGCAGGGAGGGGTGGTCAGTTATTTTATTCCTGTCTCTGCAAAGCTCTTTCATGGAAGATCCCTCACCAGCTCCCTCTTTTTTCCAGCGGACCTATATGGCAGGACAGGAGAGAAGACTCCTATGGAGACCCACGTGGTCCCACAGGCTGAGACCAGGAGTGGTTTGATCACTGAATTAATGTATCATCCCAACAAGGGATTTAATGGAAGCCAAGCTGTTTTCCTCCTTTCTTAATTCCAGGAGAACATGTCTCTCCCATGTCTTTGTGTTAGATGTTACAAGCATTCTGGAGCAGAACTGTGTCTTTTTTGTAGCTTATATAGTTGAAACACATCTTCAGAGACAGCAAAAGAAATCATCATAATAATATGGTAACTATGGGAAGCTGCACTGTTGCTGTTTGACTCATTAAAAATGAGTTCAGGATCATAGGATACTAGTTCCATGTACTTAATTCAGATTTACAGATGAACTGAGATATTTTTGTATCCTAAAGATCAGTTTACTGTCTTCAGTGTTGAACTTTTTGTTATGATTCAAAATATACAATTCTGTGTATGGGTTTGCTAATAAAATCCACAAATTAAATTGATCCAGATTTCTAAGTATAGAAATATCGATTGTGATGAGGTAAATAATTTTGACAGTCATAGTTTGCTTGCAGAAGCCTTTCCTAGCATCACTGCTAAAGATAGTTTTTCCTCTAGGTCATGTTACAGTGTGTGCTCAGTTGTCCCAGCCTGTGTAATATGTATGAATGATGCATCCAATACATGGCAGTCATTGTCTCAGAACTGTGTTAGCAGAGGGTTAATGTTTATTTGTGACTTATTCAATAATATAGAATAAGGAGACGAAAACAAGTCAAGGAATTTTTTAAACTTTTTTTAATTTCTTGCTTAATTTCTTAGGACATGTTGTTCATGCTTTTTAGTAAATCTAAAGCTGGATTTTTCTTTGCTATGAAGCAACATTGTTTTCATTCAAAATGTGATAGTAAGTATGACTCCATATTTTATATTGCTTATTAATTACAAGTATAACATATTTATACTGTGTGCTCAGTTTCATCACCCTTTTTTGTCTTCCCACTTCAGGAGCAGGAATCTATCATTATCTGTTCCACCATCACACTGGAAATAGGAAAGCATTTTATACTCACAGATAATTTGCTCTACAAATCTGTATGTGAATGTAATATCTATATGTGATGATATATATATATGTCTAAAATTTATGTAGCGCAGGTCAACTTGCCCCTCTAAAGAGTTTTGTAAATTCCTTTAGTTTCGTTTATTCCAATTTCAAAAGTCTCCCAGTTACAATGTCCTGAATTTTAAATTTTCTGCCTCTTGGTTTCATCACTTTTGTCCAGACTTCATTTTTCTAAGAAAGGGTGAAGTGATCTCCATAGCTCTCTTTCTATGATTTATTTTCCTCCTGTCTTTCATGTTCCTTCTTTGTCTCCTCTCTGCTTTCTGGACATATTGGTATTCTCTAATTACTCCTGTTACTGAAAGCATAGAATCTACCCATTATAAGCAAATGAGCCATTATAAGCATGCCTGTAAATGACAGATGAAATTGAGTGCGATTTGAGATTGAGATACGCTAAAGGATGCTGTCAAAATATTTATGACATGGGAAGAGTGCAGCTGAAGCATCAGATTAGTATTGCTGAAGATTGTGAAGAAAAACTGAAATGATTTTACCAAGATATGTGGGGTATGGAGAATATGTGTTGCCACTCAGACTTCTCGTTTGCAAACAGCAGATTGCAGAGTCATTGAGGTCTAAGTAATTTCAGCTGCCAAACCCTCTGAACAAACAGACCTTCTTCAGCACTCCATCAAGTTTTCAACATCTAGATAAAAACAGTCTTAGTTGGTCAGGTCTATGAGAGAGCGAATGCAGTATGTGGGGAGTAACTAAAGTCAAGATGTCAAATAACAGATCTTCCAGGTTTTCCTGATTATTTTCAGTGGTGAAAATCACACAAAGCAGACTACTCTTTTGGAAGTATAATAACAAAAAGTCTGGCAATATATATATTATGATTAAAAAAAAATTTGATTACACACATATTTTTACACAATGAAACCATGATTATTATGGAATAAAATCTAGAAACTCAATTTGCAGCTAACAAATATATTAATGGCATTTAGATACATTTTTTTGCCAGTTTTGTCTCTAAATCAAAGATCCAGACTCCTGGTACCAGCACAGACATGAGGGTTGAACCAGCTTCTGGATTTTTTTAACCAAGCTTGCTCTGGTACCTGGTAGGAGGCAATATTTGCATTATATTTTTGATGTAGAATAGCATAACAACGTTGTCTTCTCTCATTTCTACGTGAAGAGTTCCTGATATAAAGGGTAGTTATGTTAAACTGGGAAGTATAAGGCAAGCTAAGAGTGTGTGGTTCAACTCACCATATTGGTGTCTCTGTATCAGGTATCCAGCCTAAACCAATGTGGTAAGCTTTCTCTATATTTAGAGGAAAAATAGGTGCATTTCTGGAGTCATTTAACTACCTTCAGATGCATCCATCTAGGCATCTTCAATGTATGTATGTTCCTATATGCTAAATGTTTAAGATCCCACTATAATCCTATAGTCAATGGGGAACTGCTCAAAGCCTCAAAAGGAATCTAGAGGGTGACTCACCCTGTCCTAAAGTGGGCAAGTGCATCTGCTTAGTCAAGCATCACTTACTCTTTTGATTTAGAAACTGTCTAAACATGGATTTCAAGATGTTTGCAATGGCCTGCGATACCCTCCTGGCCTCAGCAGCTCTATGCAGAAAGGATCAGATCTTTCCTAACTCATGTTTTGTACTTGCTTGGGCCATGGGCATGATGCAGCTATCCTAAATCTCTACTGGCTACAGTGTTCAGCCACCTTCCCTACCTATGAACACCTGCTCTTACAGAAGAGTTGTGAAACAAGTCCCATCCTTTGGGCCAAATTCATCCCTCAGATAGACAAGTGAAGAGGCTGAGCTGCATTTGTTCTGTTACCAAATATTGCTTTTAAGTCTTGTAGGCAGCACAATGAATAATTAATTTTTTTTTTACTTCAGTACTGCCATTTCCAAAAACACTTCAGGTCTGCTAGAATCCATTGTCCTGTGTCAGGACAATGTCAGGACAATGTCCTACTGTCAGCAGTAAATTTTGTGATTCAATTACTTTGATTATTATAAATCGAAAAACTCCTGTTCATGTACAAGGTTGTTATTGACAGAATATTTGTTATTAAAATGGAAACCAGCTCTCAGCTACTACAGTGTATTTGTTTAAACGAGAATCTGGATAAAACAGAGACCTGTCTTTGCCTTGGCAGTTATAAGAAGAGGAAAACTCTGTGGTCCACTACAGGACTTCCTTTTTTGAAAAAGATATAAGCCCAGTCTTAATCTCTACTTTATATTCCTATGAAAGCATTACTTCTTGCACTTTTTATAGTATAGAATAAAAATGCATTTAAGCAGAAATGGCTCTCCAAAAGGCCCTTGGTTTGAAGGAAATTTCACAAAATGAGACAATTTGCATGGCAAAATACATCTTAGTTTGCATTAAAATTTTCATATTCTTATCTTCATGGTTTTATTGGTGCTGTGGCTATGAGGAAAATTACAAAATCCAATAGAGTGATTATATAATAGCAAACCTTAGCTTTTTAAAAAATATTTTCATATTTTCTTCATCTTTTTCAAATGAAAACATCATAAAAGGTAAGTGTGAAGTAATATAATATTTTCCAAGAAAGTATGAAAATACCCTGAAGTTCTACATCTGAGTGGTGACATATATAAGCTCTTTTATGAGATGTCTAGGAGCCTTTATGACTCTGGCATTTGAAGCCCACTGTGTGAGATGAACATATGCAGATTTCCATATGTGCTTTAATATGTCCATATTTTTAATAGACTGAATTTTCTAAGATCAGGTATGCTAATTGCAAGCTGCTCTGAACACACGGAGACTGTTCAGTTTTACACAATTCAAAGAATAACAGGACCTTTTAATTGAGAGTCGTAAAACAGAATAGCCCATGTAGAATGTAAGATGGGAAGAAGATAAGGGGAATGACATTTGTCACTGATAGTTGTACTTTATATATCAGAAGAACTATGTTTTACATGTTTTGGCTGAAAAAGAATGAAAAGCACAAGGACAACCTTTTCCCTGCTGAGAAAATGTTTTTTGCTGTTCGTTGGGCTGGGCTAATTACTGCAAGACACTTGGTTCCCCTGGCTCTGGTGGGGTTGCAGTATCCAGTTTTCACAACAGCTACAGGCAGAAAACCCAGAACCACAATGCTGACAGCCAGTACAAATACATGCCTTGGTTTGTAAAATTCAATCATATTGGCCTATTTCTGATATAAAGGACATAGTCTGGTAAAGACAGGAGCAGAGCTGTCACACAGAAACATCTCCCCCAGCAACAGGACACTCGTGTGCCTTACTTGTAGCCTAAGAATAGTCTTAATTATGCAATTTCTGGGATTTCAGTTTCTTCTTATGGACAGTAATCTGTTCTGTAGCTTCATTCCTATCCAGAAAAGGAATTTATTAGGATCTATTACACTTCCATTTCAACAGGTTTTGGCCACAGGAGGCCCTATGCTCAGTATTTCTGCTGTGCTTAATCCTCCCTCAGTCCCAGCTGTGGAGCATCATCTGTCACCTGTACCCTCCATGCGCAGAGGTGGCTACAGCATGCAGGAGCCATAGGAGTGTGGTCAGCCCTTTTTTTGCCTTGACACATTTCTTCTGTAGTGTCTATTTGAAGAAGGGAAAATGGCAGGGGGTTTTACCATATACAATGCAAAACTCATCCATGAAAAATCTTTAACGAAACAGACCCAGTTCTCCTCTTATTTATTTGTGTTTAAGGTAGGAGGAACTTGAGGCGAAAAAATTGGGCTGATTGAATTAGACTGATGATTTAAAAAAGATTTATGAAAAATTTGTAAAGCAAGCTCCTGAAGGACTTTGATTGTTTATGCCCTTTTCTGTGCCATTTAGCTGATGCCTCATCCAAAACACGCCTGTCACTAATGCTGATGCAGAAAGAAGCCGGAATTGCTCCTGGTAGTCCTAGTAGCTCAGAGGTCAATGGCATGGCCATGGGAGAAGCTTCCCTGATGACAGGGCAGTCTTAAGCACAAATTAAACCCCTCCAAGGACTCTTCAGGTAGAATTCCCTTTTCTGTAAATGTGACACTAAATGCTAGCTTACCTTTGCTCCAGACGATTTAATATTACCTTCAGCTGTCTCAAGTTGTTTTAGCCTCCAGAAGATTTCTTTTTTTTTTTTAACTTTGTTTTTCTCCCTTTTTACACAGTATAAAATCAAGTCTGCAAGCATTAAGATTCAGAGTTTCTAAAGCGGCATTCACTGAGAAAAAGTAAGATGCAGAAACTTCATATCTGAGCTCCCTTTCTAGTTGATGGAGAGACATAGACACTTCTGGAATGTGATTCATCTTAACCTAAAATTAGGCCTCCTAAATAGGACAGCTGAATTGCACTCTAGATTACCTATTGCTCTCCTTTGAGTACAAAGCGAGCCAAAGGTGCTGGGCTCAGACATAGCTGTCGAGACTGCAAATGTCTAAAGCTAGGTGAGACAAATCCCAGTCCCAAATTTTGAAGAGCAGTGTATTTGCATAGACTGAACAACTGCTTCTGATATGACAACAAAGAATAAAATGCCGAAATCTTTCGTCTGTGTTTACTGCGGTGTTGGAGAACTTTTTGGTGAGGTAGCATTGCTTAGACTTTATTCTTTTTTGAACTTTCAAGTACAGCTAGCAGACTAGTTCACACTGAAAAATTAATTTCCTGAATTCCATCTTGTTTCTATATGTTCAGAAAGCATATCATGGTTCTCTCAGATGTTATCTGGTATAATTCATTGAATCATTTCTACTGCACTCTCTTAGGCTGCTGTTTGCTCTGTTTACAAGCAGATCATTTTGTACACTGAAAATGTCATGTTGTTTCCATTTTTTCTGAATTAGGATGATAGAAGAAAATGAATTAGTGTGATGAACACAGACGGTGCTTTTAAATTACAATAATAATTTTCAGTTAATAGCTCACTATCCATCTTAAGAGCTGTGTATTTCCTAAATATTTGTTTATCTTGCAATTAGGTCATATGAATATTATCATATCAGTTAAACAAATTGTGTAACTTAATGCCAACAGTTTCAATGGTCTGCTATAAATTCCACTCACTGCCCTTTTTTTCTGGTGGGTATCTGCACTGCCAAAAGGCTATGTTTGCTTAAATGGACATTTGGGCATACAGCTTCCACAGGCATGCTTGGTCTGCTCAGAAATGCAAGTACAAGTTAACCGCAAAGTCTGTACATTTTGATGTTCTTTAAACTTAAATTATACAGTTCACATCCACATATCTAAATTATCAAATCCAGTCTATCTAACTGCAGACATCTAATGTGATGCATTTTAAGTACCAAAGCAAACCAGTTTTCCTAAAAAAAGATCTGATATTTCCCATACAGTCAGTGGTGAGATGTCTTCAAAGGAAGATACTGTCTGCCCGGATTTCTGGAGAACTTATTCACTAGGCATCTAAAATGCAGGCACAGATAAGGTATCTAAATTAGGTTAGCTGAATCCCATTCTTTAAGAATCAATGTTCCCACTGAACTTAATGGAAATTGAGTCTCTCTACAGTAATTAACTTTAGAGTTAACCAAAGTCCCAGAGGAAATTTGTAGCAGAGCTGGAAGAAGGATCTGACAGGTCCAATCTTAGGGCTACACTCAGTTGCCATACCTTGGTGTATAGTGCTTTTTGGTGTGCCCGAGGATGCATGGTTTTAGGTGTAACAGAGACCCAAGATCAAGGTCTTTCTGGACTGAACCAAGATGAGTACCTTCAGTCATCTCAAAGAATGGTAGATGCCTTTAATGCAAGACACTGCACTAAGCTCCAAGATTTAACTGCAGAATTTGAGAAGATACATAAAAGCTGTTTCTGGGTTGAAGGGCATAAGGCCTTCATTAGCTTACACAGAAGGGCTTTTTCCTTTCCCTCTTGATCAAGTTCTATTCACAGTCAATATTTTCACTCCATGCCCCCACTTCCTCAGGCATGTGGTATTCTTACAATAATAAAAAAATGCAGGAAACTACTTTTACCTGTTCAATAATTTCTTTATAATAAGATATCAAACATGGCAGTTTCTTTCATACCAGCTTACTGGCAAACTTGTGATTTCTTCACTCTTCACTAATACATCTGATAACCAGGTATCTTCTATACCTGTATTAACGAACAGTAACAAGAGCATGTTAGAAATAGGGCCACCTCTTTCTTAGCCCAGAGTTCTGGGGGATCAGGACTAGTTCTTCTCATTATTTTCTTATACAACCATGACTATGCTTTCCTTTTTGATTACGGATGAATCATTTTTATCTGTATTTCAATTACTAGCAGTAGATCAGTGTGAGAGGAGAATGTCATGGAGAACCACAAACTAAAAGGGTAACTCCAAGCTGTTTTGTGTCTGTGCTGTGCAGATGTACCAGCTCATGCAAAACCTGCTTAAGTTAGCACAGCATGGTTTAAGACCATACAGCCAGCTGAGTTGCTCCATACCTGTCCTTACAGGAATGTGGATCACTGGGGACCATCTCCAACCTCTCTGCACCCTACAGATCTCCCCTACCCTCCTTGTATAGATAAAGTCTGGGTTTCTGAGACTGCTAATCCAGGTGCATTCCCTAGGCTTGTTGCAGCCAGACATGTCTTAGTGATCAGGTACCAAGAACTGAAATTCATGCTCACTGACAGCAGCCACTCCAGGCTACAAGGCACTGAGTTCTGTCCACTCCTGAAAGAAGAGCTCGGGCAGCTCAGCATAATACAGGATTAGGCTCAGTTGTCTAAAACAGAACTACTTTTCTCCCACCTTCCCAGCCCTCTCTAGCTCTGTAGGTATCAGCTGTTATCTTTTAATAGCTTTAACCGCACTACTGTTGTTCTTCTTTAGCAAGGAAAGAAAATCCATAATCCAAGCTGTCTGAATATTGCTTGATAAAATGTTTAGAGAAAATTGCCACCCACATACTGTATTCCTCTGCAAGGTATGGGAGCATTTCCAGCACTTGTACAAGATGAGAGAACATGTGTATTTTAAAATGCAGATACTTATGTTTAAACATAAATATACTAATGCAGATAGGAAAACTGAATGGAGAAGTGTTTATATGTGATTTTAAACAGCTATCAGGATAAACATGCTAGTTATTTAACTTTTTAAACACAAACCTTGCACCTTCATTTTCCTTGTACCTCTTAATACTTACATGAAGTTATTTACATGAAGCTATTTACTTGCACAGAAAGCAATCAGACTTGCAGAAGCCAAAGTCTTGATACCCAAATATGTGACACTGAACATTTAACCTTGTATTTTGTCAATCTGGTAAAAGCATTCTGATTTCCTAATTAGAATAAGAACTGTTGATGGCAGACCACTCAGAAAAGAATAATTGATCTATCTAGATAAGGATTTTGGATATTTACCTTTAAATATATGTGTTTGAAAACGCTGGATTCCAGTCTAACACAAAGGTACAACACTACACATGTGAATGGGTACTATGTAAATGCATGTGAGTTCACATGACCATTCTAGTGCTGGCCTGGGTGACAATAGATAAACAGAATTTCAGTGCTACTAATATATTCATAGCTCTGGCCATTAGGACTGCCTCGTAGCATTTGTTCAGTCAGAATTAGTTATTATTGCAGAATAACAGACTTTTAAGAGAAAATATTAACTCCTAAAAAACCCACACTTCAAGAAGCATAGCATTTTTAGCTCTAACTAGCTAGAAAAAAGTAAAACATCTCTAATAAATAACCTCAACAATTTTAGCCTTTGTTCCAAGGACCCTGTCTCTGATGCATCCCAAGGCAACCGCTGAGATGAAGCAAATGTCATTCACTTCATTCTTCAGATGGGGAGAAAGAAGCCTGTGGTAAACATAGGTTGTGTTTCCCAATATTGCTACAAAGCCATGCTACATTTTCTGTGAATAGAAAGATGGTTTTGAGTACCATTCCTGCCTTTCATCCCTGCCCATTTGCTTAAATTCCAACTAAATTGCCAATAGGCAGCAACAATCCGGTCTGCATTTATTTCAGATATTCAGTGTATTCCAAATCTTGCTTACATCCATTATCACTTCCCTGCCAAAAAGACATCCAAAATTTCAGTGCATGGGGAATTGTCTCCTTCATTACAAGTCCATAGATCTTCGCATTAGTCTTCCCTGACAGGCCATAGGAAATATTGTACTTTGTAGGATAATACTATCCTTAAAAGAAGGAAATATCTTACCTCTTTTTTTTACCCACACATTTTTTCCACAAACAACTGAGACATGACTAGTATTTCTGTTCATCTTCTACACTTTTCTTTCGGAGTGCTCTTGTTTCCAAGGCATCAGAAATTAATGCCCCACTCTGCTTGTAAGCTGCTCATAAACAGATTTATTTTCTAGAAGTTTTATGAATTTTAGGCAAATATAATATAAATAAATAAGTAAATATTGGCAAATCTGTTTATATTTTAGCTTTCAAAAATTGGTTAGCCTGAATGCTGTCTAAAACTTCTAATAGCAAGAATGTGGAACTGCAGCTTTATAAAAGATCACTTAAGTAGGGTTTCTGTCCTCTCATGGGATTACCTACCCTTTCTAAACTGGGGACCAGCACAGAGCAGCCCGAGGACATCTGAGCTATTGGCATGAGGTTGACTAAGATGACACAAGGCTAATGGGAGTTTTGTACCTTTCTGGCACCTGGAAGTCAAGCAGGATACAACTGAAGCATCTAAAATGGGTCCAGGTGCCTATGTATGGGCAAGTGAACCAACTCTTGAAATTCAGTACTAATGAGAGATGGTCAGTAAAGTTGACAGAGCTTCACCCAACTTCCCCTCATAGTGTCACATCTGATTTGGAGAAGATTACCACTGTGCTTTGCTGTGGACATTAATCAATACAGAATCCATTCCCTCATCCAAACAGCAGAGAAACAAGGTTATTGCTTTCCCAGTCTATTTTGAGAGCATGAGGCCTCTATGGCATCTTCTCAAGGCAATGTGAGAAGGCATTGCCTATCCCCAAATGGATTTTATCTTGTGAAGGTGTTCTGGTTCTACCCACAGCTGAGTTCTCTTTCAGTTCTGCC